>NC_141141.1:42398064-42698064 GCF_053477565.2 Lygodium microphyllum
ATATGCATATGCAAAGGTGAATATTACAATTTAAGGGGGGTGGGATGTGTGTGTGTGTGTGTGTGTGCGCGCGCGCGCGCGTGTGTGTGTTTTTTTTTTTGGGGGGGGATAGGGGCTTTTGCGACTTGGAAGTTAGGGTATTTGGAACAAGTCTCTTACTGCTCCCCCTATCCCTTTCCATGCGTGTGTGTTTGTGTGCGTGCACACACGCATGGGCCACGCGTGTGTTTTTCCTCCCCTTTTTTAGTGAGGAAAGGGATCATTAGGAATTATTGGAGGGGAGGTGGTTTAGCATTTATTGGTAGGTGTGTTAGGTGGATGGAGGGGGCACAATATTAGAGTGTTGGGGTAACATTCAAGTTATGAATTTGGTGAGGGATGTTAGATTTGGGAAGAAGGAAAGGGAGGTATGGTGGATTAGGACTTTTGTGTGGGGTTGGGGTGTGCAAAGTTTTGGATCTTTTAAATTTAGGACTTAGGCTTAGATTTTTTGGGGTGAGGTGTAGTTTGAAATGTTGGAGCTATCTAGGACAAGGTGAGACTCAAGAGCCATGGAGATAAATTAATCAATAGAAACATTTGTATTAGCATTAGAAAAGGTGCCCTTTGTATAGATAATGAATAAAAATTTTGAGCTCTCAAGTGGCATCCCCAAATCCAACTCCACCTCTTCTACAAATAGAGATATTGTTACACTTTATTCACTTCACCTCTTTTGGACATACAATATTGGATGAACTAGGCTGTTTGGACTTACATAAATGGTAATGTACTCAAGTTCTAGTTGTGCTAAATGATTCATATTGTTTCTATATTGTATCTAATGGACTTAATCATAATCTAACCTTGCATGTTTTCAACACACCACTAAAGGATAGGTTGTACTAATCATTTGCATTGAGCAATAAACTAGTCCCCCACTTAATATTGACCTAATACTACAAGATTGAACTCATAGTTTAAATATAGTTGTTGAAAAGCTCAATGGATGAGGGAGGAAAAAGAAAGACCCCCATTATACTGGGAGTTTGGTGTCTTAAGAGCTACAATATTTGGGATAAGTAATAAGGGATTTAAAGGGTAATTGCTCTAGTTGTTGCTTATTGATATTTTCTTTTGTTGCTTAGAACATCTTATTCTTTCTCTCTTTGCTTCTAATATTTATAGGCTTTAGTATCTTTGGTTATTGTCACATCAATGGTATCTAAGTCTTTGATCTCCTTGTCTTCTTGTCATTTGTGTCCTTTAAGTTTGTCTTTTGCTTTGGCTCCATGCATTGACCCTCGACTTTGGCTTTTGTTGTGGCTCCATATTTGATATTTAGGCCTTCTTTTGTTGGAGACTTTGTGTTGATCCACTTAATCTTCATATTCAACTGTACTTGTATAGTAGAGATCATCTAATATACTTTTGCCTTTGGTACAACACATTGTAGAAGCATGAGATTTACATAACGTTGTGGAGAGAAACGATCTTAGTTCAAAGACTTCTTTGGTGTAACTATGTGTTGAGGATATTACATCAAGATTTGATCATGTTTGGATTGAGGATACTACATTGGCATTTGATAGTATTAAGGTATCTACATTGAAAGTTTGCATATAGGATTGATATGGGTCTCTTGGTTCTTCTTCTTTGAACATTATATTTGGGAGTTAACAATGCCACAATGTTTGAGAACATCATATATCTTTGATATAAGAGATTGTCACAAGAGTAGCTTAGCTTTACCAAAAATATGATCGATTTCAAGTTGGTCAATTAGCTTGATACATGGACTTACATGCATGCCATTCTTGTGTGTTACTAAGGTTTGTAACTTGCATGACATTACAACTTGTATAGGCTTACTAACTTCAACTAATGTGCTCATTGATCTTACACTACAAGGATATAGGAGAATAGCGATAGCCATTTTTGATGCAAATTAGCAGCGTCGTTATTTGCGTCGCAAATAGCAACCGTACTCAGACAAAAAAAAGTGGGCTGAAACCCGAGCGCAGTATTTTGCACAAAAGAGCAAGCGGAAGAGAGAGTGAACTGCATCGTGTGTTTTAAAGGGAGAGGGAGAGAAAGAGAGAAAGAGAGATAATGAGAGCTTCTCACCATCGCCGTTACCATTTGCAAAGAAGAGGAGGAAGTGCACGAAGGGCAAAGAGGAACCGCCGAATCCATCCTCGGATCTTTGCGGTGAGTGCATTGCTCCCTCTTGGTTTGTTTTTGTTTTTTCTCCTTTTCTTTTACTTGTTTTTGTTAAAAATGATGTGTATTGAGAGAAAAAGAGAAGAAATGAGAGAGGGAGAGGAAATGAAAGAGGGAGAGAAAGAGAGAAAAAGAAATAAGGAATGAGAGAGAGAGGGAATAAACATGAAATATGATAAAGAAAGAGAGAAAGAGAGAGAGAGGGAGGCAGAGAGAAGAATGAGTGGATAAAAAACAAAGAGAGGGTAAGATCTTGTTCTTTAATTTCTTCTTTTCTTGTTTGTAGTAGTAGTAGTAGTAGTTCTTTAAGTAGTAGTAGTAGTTCTTTAATTTCTTCTTTTCTTGTTTGTGGTGGTGGTGGTGGTGGTAGTGGTAGTAGTTCTTTAATTTCTTCTTTTCTTGTTTGTGGTGGTGGTGGTGGTAGTAGTAGTAGTTCTTTAATCTCTTTTTTTCTTGTTTTTTTTTGTAGTAGAGAGAGAGAGAAAGAGAGAGAGAGAGAAAGAAAGAAAGTTATATTAACGTCTTCTAAAGACCAAAACTGGCCTATGAGACAAACTGTGATACAACTGATGAGGTCCAGCTATCCAAAATAAAAGTGCTGAATGAAAAGCTAAAAACTGGAAACTGAAAATACGATGATGTGAGTGTGATAAGTGTCGTGTATGTGTATGTGCGTATGTAGCTCTGGTACTCCAGATAATGGCTACAAAAGGGGAACAAATGTCGGCTGTGATAGGGGAACAACTGTCGGCTGTGATAAAGTGGTGCGATGTGTATATGTAATAGATGCAGGGAGATATACTATCCTGGGATGTAGTAGCAGTCGTCAAAGTGGCTAATAGCAGGTGATCCCTCCTGGATGCAGGATGTGGTACATCGGCGGTGGAGAAAGAGCAAACTGAAGGTCTGAGATCCAGTGTGTCGAGTGTCGTCGGATCTCAATCTGTTGTCGATGTAGATCAAGAATCCTCCGGATCTCCTGTCGGTGTGGCTGTGGGGTCCGAAACCCACGGATCCTCGTGCGGCATCGGGTACGCTGGTCCTCAGCCTGCTGTAGTGTGAGCCCGGAGGTCTAACTGGAGGCTGGTATAGTAGCTCTCACTCTGTCTGTCTGAAAGAACTGTGTAATAGTCGTCTAGGTGGGCCCCTCTCTCACTGGGACCCGCTGTGTGCTCTGCTCTCTGATGTGCCATGCCTCTCCCAGAAAACAGCCAAATGATCTCTGATCCATATCAGTCATACATCTCTAAAGTGAGCTGCTCAATGTGTATCTAGATCTCAACTCTGATTATGCCGGGCATCTGAGAACAAAATGCTCCTCACTCTCCACCTCTGATCTGCAAAGGGGGCATATCCTCTCCTCCCGTGGGATGCCACTGGCTCTCCCACTCTCAATCATAAGCTGATGTGATGATACCCTGAGCTGTCCAATAAGAACTCTCAATCGATGTGGCATATAGATCTGCATATATCTCGGAATCTCTATGAATCCCTGCTCTGATATGCTCAAGAACTGTGTATAATAATGTGCCATCTTCGATGGCAGTGGCTGTGCAGGGCTGACCCATGTCCTCTGTATATAAATATGCCATATCTCCTGTCTGATGACTTTGTTCCTCTCAGAGAGAGAGAGGGTGTAAGTGGGAGCCTGAGTATCATATAGAAGAGGTGGGAGAGAGAGAGAGAGAGAGAGAGAGAGAGAGAGAGAGAGAGAGAGAGAGAGAGAGAGAGAGAGAGAGATGCTTTGTTAAAGGTGCATCTTGGGTATGTTCGACACTTTGGGAAGGCGAGTAGTAGTAGTAGTGGTGGTAGTGGTGGTGGTGGTAGAGAGAGAGAGAGAGAGGTTTTGTTAAAGGTACACCTTTGGTGTGTTCGAGAAGGCGAGTACTAGTAGGAGTAGTAGAAAGAGAGAGAGAAAGGTTTTGTTAAAGGTATACCTTGGGTGTGTTTGAGGCTTTGGGAAGGTGAGTACTAGTAGTGGTAGTAGTAGAGAGAGAGAGGTTTTGTTAAAGGTACACCTTGGGTGTGTTTGACGCTTTGGGAAGGCAATTAGTAGTGGTGGTGGTGGTGGTGTGGTGGTAGTGGTAGTGGTAGTGGTAGTGGTAGTGGTAGTGGTAGTGGTAGTGGTAGTGGTAGTGGTAGTAGAGAGAGAGAGGTGGTGGTAGTACTAGTAGCAGAGATATACATATATTATTAAGGGTGTACCTTAGGTATATTCGATGCTTCAAAAAAATGCGGAAGGCTTGTGTATCTAGGCCTGGTAAAGCGAAAGAGAGATTGAACTTAGAGGTGAATGGATGGTTTTATTGACATGCTTTGTGCTACTCCTCCTAAGCTCTACATATCAAGTCTCACACAAAGAAAAAAAGGTGGCGAGGTCCAGTGCAATACCACAGGACGGGAAACACTGGAAACACTCTGACATAGTGTAGTTACTCCCTCATCCCCATGCATAACATATTAGACTTTACATACTGTAGGCCTGTCCATAGGTGGGCGGAGACTTTACATACGTTAATTTCCTACAATCTTGGAGCTTGAGATGGAGGCAATGATCTATGCATTGATGCCATGGATGTTGAGACATCTAATCTGCTTAGAGAGAAAGCATCCATACCATTATATGATGGGTGCCGAGTATCTCACTTGAAGACACTGCTTGTACTTCTAAGTGTGCAATAAAAATATAGGTGGAGCGATGTGAGTGTGACTGAGTTATTCGTGTACCTTCTATGTACACTTCGTTGATTTTTTTTGACATCATCATAAAAAATAATTGTATTTTTTCAGGTACTAAAGTATCATATATTATCACTTGCAAATACCATGCTTGAGTCTCGTGATGATGCGCGACATATTTTATGAAAGCTTGACATGGACTACAACAGCATCCCTACATGTATCAATGATTGCGTACCATTTTAAGGAGAATACGAGACTATGGAGACATGTCCAAAGTGTGATGCTCACAGGCATTGACAGGACTTGCAAGGGAAAACCATCCCTCAAAAATTTCTTAGACACATTTCGCTTATTCCCCGTATACATCACATGTTTCGTACATTCGGCATGGTGAGCTTGACAACGTGGCATGCGCAGAGTAGATCCACATATGGAGTCCAACAAATATCAGCGGATTCACGTGTATGGAGCCACATTGACTCTACCTTTCTAGGTTTTTCTCGAGAGCCAAGGAATATTCAGCTTGGTCTTGCTATGGATGGCATGAACCCATTCGGTCTACGCTCAACTTCTTACAATGTGTGGCATGTAGTCCTTGTTAACTACAACATCCCTCCATGGCTTTCTACTAAGAAAGAACACCTCATCCTTAGCTTCTCATTCTCGGCCGCTACAAAGTCAAGAATATGAACGTATATCTTTGTCCATTAGTTGATGAGCTTAAGATTTTGTGGGAGCAAAGGGTCACTGTGAAAGATATAAGCAACCGCAATGGTTAATGGTCCACCAATATTCGAGCCATTTTCATGTGGACTATGTATGAATTTTCGGGATTCGAGGAGTACTCAGGTAAGTAGGCTTCCATTCGCATTGATAATATCTATCATAGCTCGTTCAAGTTTGTATTCAATGGATAGAGGTGTTGGAGTAGGTTTGGTTACCTTAGGTTATCATGCATGTCCATTGTATGGGCCACAGTTAGACTCTTGAAGGTCACGAACCATGAAGAAGATGGTATATCAAGAACACACCACTTTATTGCGCCAGAGGGTCATGAACTGAGGGAAGGTTTTCTTAAAAGACCTCCAGCATGAATGAATGCCCAAAGCTGGTACGAGCAAAAAATGGTCCACACAGAGTCACATCCAAACGGAATGCGACGGTTCTCGATTTTCTATGAGTTGCCATATTGGATCCACTTACAGATCAACCACTTGTTGGATCCCATGCACATTTTCAAGAATGTGGACAACTTATTATGGAAGCACATCACAGGAGAAAGAGAGACTGTAGGGGCACGAATGGATTTGAAGGAGTTAGGCAAGATGGAGGCGTTGTTACGCGAGCAATGATCGAGAGCAAGCCTCACTCACAACTCGATAACGAGACGTTAAGGAGTGCCGGTTGGGGTAATTGACTTTGTCGAATGTACAACTCAATTTGAAAAATTCAAATATTTGATGAAACACCACAAAACAAGACTAAAAACAATGCCTCTTATAGCTCACAAAAAATTTAAAACCCGTATGCGGGTAGAGCATCACACAACCACACAATGGAAATACCAATAATTCGAAAACAAACCAAGAGAAATATATTCTCGTACCTTAACAACCTTGAGCCGATACTCGGCGCTTTGACATCCAAAGGCTCTAACTTTCAAATTAGCATGACAAGACCTCACTCTAGCATATGACCCTCCACTCTCCTCTCTCACAAAATACAATTGTAATCAAGGGGGAAGGCCCTTAACTCTCCAATCTCCTCTCCTTATATAGTTTTCTATCCACACTCACATACATTAGGCTTTTTGCTTTCAGCTTTTGGCTTTTGCTTTTCTACCGTTTTTCACTATTTTCGTTTTTTCTGATTTCTGCCTGTTTGCAACTTGTTTGGATCATAACTTTGTCATTTGAACTCCGAATATAGTCGTTCGGATACTCAAAACGATTGGAATACATCTGCTCAACAAGATTATGCGGGAAAAATTACGAAAATCTGTCAAAATCAGGAAAAAATAATGATATTCGTAAATTGCATCATTTTTCTCCATCTTTTATCTTGGACGCTTATTCCCTTCCTTGGCCTATTGTTCTTCTAATTGCACACACTTTCAGCACACATATCCTCTTTTCCTTCAAGAAATACTTGCTGAAAATATGAAACGTACGATCTTTTTTTTTTATCCTTGAGTCTTCAAAATAAACATTCTCTGGATATGAACCTGTTTTTTTAATGCTGTGTGCCCTAACAGGATATGCTATGAAATAGAACTCCGTGCCCAATCATTCATGATTTGAGAAAACATGCAATTGATCGAATCCATGACATGCAACCAATCAATCAATACTCACACAAAAAATATGGATGCACTGAAGATATTTGTGCCTAACCTATCTAGAGGTGATTGTGCGTCATGCAAGATGCAAACAAATTCCTTGTTAATTTAAAATTCCTTATCCTCACCTCTCAACTCTCATAAAAAAGATATGATATACTCCACTCCACCCATCCAATATCTCACCTCACTCTAGCAAGGATGGTCCTCAAGATGTTGACCAGATATGAACAACCCATCTCAGAATTGGTGGCGTCCTTCACAACCCTCGAACTCTCCCAACCACCTTACACTCTCAACCACACGTTCCTAGCTTTGTGATGAAAAACCCAAATGGTGTGTGCAAGAATTGTGCGTGCTCAATGACAGGTGCTCTCTCATGTGCGCGTGCATCTAAAATTTACTGCATATAGTTGCAGTGGACCTCATGCCATGCTAGTGCTCAATGATGGTGCAAAATGTGCATAATCCCAACCCATGGCATGGAAGTATTTGGTAAGGACAGGAGACAAGCCCCGAGTGCAGTGCATCAATAAGTGCAACGTGAAGTGCTCGTGAACCCATAGTCCCTATAATGTGCAAGAGTCTTAACAAGAATACATACTTAGCTCCTCAATATTTTTGTAGCTAATAGCAAATCTAACTTCATCATGTCCAAAAAAATACCAAGCTCGACCAAGGCTATCAAGTTTCATACTCAACAAATCAAACAAAATGACAGAAACAAATCCTATGCTAGTTAAACACAAGAAATCCAATTACAAAATAACAAAACAAACTGTCACACAAATAACTAAGCTAGCAAAAATCAAACCTATCTACAGTTAGACTAGGGTTTTTCAATTTTCAAAAAAAAATCTTGACAGCGCTTTAGTCACAGTCAAGTGATGATGGTCACTTGCAGCTACCTCGTGCTCCTTGGATTTTGTCCACTAAAGAAGAGTACTTTGTGAAGCAAATTATCAAGTCTATCCGCACTCCGATGAGTATGATTCGTTCTCTCAAGTCTATGTTTTCTAAAGACAAGCAATTATCAAGGCTAAAATCCCATAATTGGCATAAGATATGTCAAGTTTGTACTACGAATGGATTGTAAGTGGCTTGCGTATTTTGCTATTTGGGGTATAGTCATTGTTTAAAATGCTTCTTCATTTGTGGCAGTTTGTACTATCAATCACGATCGCAGGATGCCTTACTCCAGAAATACGCAAGGTGATTTACAGGTTGTCAAATTTAGTGCAATGGATCTCACAGAAGGAGATCAAGACATCCTCTATTGAATCCGCAAGGTGGGGAGTAGTGGAGACGGTCTATCTCTTTGAGAAATACATGCCCACCAGCATGCTCACGATACAAACCCACCTTCTGGTGCATCTTGTAGATGAAGTGGAGATTGCTGGACCTGCCCATACGTGATGGATGTTCTTCTTGGAGCGCTTCATGAAAACCTTGAAAGGCTTTGTGCGACAACAAGCTCAGTTAGAAGGTACCATGACTGAAGGTTGGTTGGTGTCTGAGGCATTAGTGCATATTTGACAGTGGCTACCAATGGTAGATTCAAACAACAGTATGCTATGGTCGTTGAAGGACGATGATAGACTGATCGGAGATGTGGTGATTGGAAATGGGGTGGAAAAAAGAATCGATGCTGCAATGGAGGAGAAAGTGAATTGTTATTGTATGTTGCAGCATGCCTCCATGGAGATGTGGCTCGCTAGAAATAAGCAAGCCAGGAAATTTTGAAAAGAAGCACGATTTGAATTTCAACGTAGTACATGCCATCGACCGATTCAATATCCCGAGCGTATGGAGGAGATGTCGTGGTTTATGTCAACACGATGGTTGCATGGAGCTTTGACCATAGTGTCTTGTGAAGGGGCGGAGGTCTCAACTGAGAAGTGGGAATTCTCGAGGAGATATAGTCCAAAGGTGACGACATGTTTAGGGTTTGTCGTATCTAGATTTTATATGCGACAACTAATTGACTGTTTCAATGTACAGTACAAAATATACAGTGTAATGTGGTCGTGCGGATGGCATTTCTGCATGGAGCATATCGACAAAATGCATTCCACAACAGATTGTGGTATTATTGCAAAGTTCGAGCAAGAGAGTCGACGACGAGAAATGAATACTGACTGGCCAAAGACCAAGCCACTTTTACCCAGGTTAACAAGCCAACTCCTAAGAGTTGTTGCACTAAACAAGCGATTATTTTCACTAATTGTTTTAATTTAACTTAACTTAACCTTCCCTAAAATCTACAACGTTGTTTGTAATAGTCCAACTGCAAAGATTCTAGACTTCAATAAATTATACTGGGCACTAAATTGCTAAACCTAAGATAACTATGGTTTCTCCTCATCTCTCAGAGGCAGCTCCTCATAATGTTCTCCTGCCATGCTAGTGGCGGTTTATCCAGGAAATGTTTTTAATGTTTGACTTTGGAAAGGTTGTTTCAAGGATATAGATCTCTTAGATCTATTTGTATATCTCCGTTTAAAATTCCTTTTTATGTTTTTCTCCTCCTGATTAAAATTAATTCTTTTTATTTGTTTAATTTTTTAAACAAACATTCAAATCAAATTTTCTGACATACCATAAACCCCTAAATTTTAATCTCCCTTGGTAGACATTTCCCACTCCGTATATAAATTTCCTCGTTGCTTTTAATTTTTAAATAATTTTTTCGTTCCACGAAGATCACGTCCTTTCTTTCTCTCTTCTATAACCAGTATCAAGCATGATAAAACAAGTTCTTTTCACACTCTTACATGTCCACATTCATAATTTATTTTAAATTCCCATAGCACCCTTTAATTTATCAATGAGTCCTAGTAGCCCTCCACTCCATATATTTAAGAAATTGGTTGTAAAATGAATAACATATAAAAATGTAATATAGATGCTGAGGCTTTTCCTCATGCCATCCAATCATTAAATTGTTTTGATTTTATTTTGGTTTTAATTTAAACTAAATTTTATAACTGCAACCTAACATTATAAATCATTATAAAGTGTTGTCAAACTTTTTATTTGTAATTTCCCATGTTTCCTAAATGTCCACACCGTGTATAATTTCTCCTTTCAAAACCAAAACACCATATCTTTATACGAGCATTTCTTAAGTGAAATATTATTAAATCATTATTTCTTTTCTTTAACCCTTACAACCAAAAATGCACTAACCAATCAAAGATTTTGTTTCCAATACTTCACTAAGAATCCATAGTTTATATCAATAAATAACACATTTTACGTAAAGGAAAACTATGCTTTTTTCCCTAAAAATAACTCTTTTCTAATTTTTAAATATAACAAAACATATTTAAAAATCTTGATAGAAATTCAATAAACTCCTTGACTCATAAGCTTTATAGGAAAAATATCAAAACTTATAAATTTTCAATCAGTAATTTTATAAAATTTTATTTATGATAATTTTGAGTCATTTTTTAGTGTTTTCGATTGTTTTTGATTTTTAATAAATAAAAACCAGTTCATATAAATGCAAACAACCATGTAGCATAAGAAAACATATTAAAAGACATATTTTAAAAAATATTAAACTAAAGAAATTATCATGCCATATCATTTACTTTAGATAAACCAGTTAGACACTTACTTGTAAAACCCGCAGGTCGTCGTCACGTCCTTGGAGACCGTGTCCCCTTTTCGTCCAGTCACGTAAAGTCTAGCTTCTAGCCAGTCGTCTCAACCCCGAGCTTATACTATTACTCTCGTTCTCCTTCAACTTCTTGCACTCAACTCATAGCAATACGTTGAGGCCCTAGAGTTGGGTGCTTCAAAGAAATCGTGGCGATGGTTTCGAGAGTAGACCACATGCTTCAATTCCCTTCCTTTGTTCTTCCAGAATGATATTCAAGACAAATCGATGACTTTGCAATTGGTTATAAAGTGGTTTATGTCTTCAGGTCAAGCAAGGTAAGGCACCCTCTTATTGCCTTCCCAAGAGTCACATGAACTTAAAACTAGAAAGCAATGTGACTACCTTTGCATGATTATAATGCTCTTCAAATTCCGCACTCCTTATCTTCCAGCTCTATGGCTCTTGATTCTTTAATAACCAAGCATAGTGTTGGCTTAGTACTACATTGAGACCAACATATGACTCATATTGCATTTCTACGTTTGGAAACTCGAAGGAGTAAGTCTTCACACTAAGAAGTTCTCCCGGTATATCAAGCTCCTTTACCAAGGAGGTGAAATCTGATGACTTCTCGCGATCAAAGCCGGTTTCTATTTGACCGAGAAGCTCCAACTTGATCCCTTGATGCTCAATTTTCTTTCCTGGATGTGGAACAACACGCACCTGTCCCACTAAACTTTCAAGGCTGTGAAAAAGAGGCACCACAACCGTCTGTCCATTCTCCTTCCTCACATTAACAAACACAGCAGAATTAACAAAGGTACTTGCTGCCGAGTGTCAGCATCAGCAAAGTCGATTGTGACCGTACACGGTGGTGCCAATGCTCCTCGAATAAAATTCATAGCCACGGTTGATGATATAGCAACCAATCGGCCTAATCAAAAGCGACAGCTTCCTCCCTCCTCTCTCTCTCTCTCTCTCTACGTAGCTTTTCTCCATGTAAAAATCAATCGGCGCCTCCTCTCCAAGAATCCCATGCCCCCTTCTTCAACGGTCTTCATCATGCAAGCAGATCAACCTTTTTATGATCTCTGATGGTGGTGTGGTTCACCATTGCATCCGAAACGCAGCAACCCTCCTCCATATTCTCCATCAATCGCCGCCTCCCCATTTCTCCCTCTCCTCCTGCGTTGATAGTCTTCTTCTCTTCCCTTTATCAATCGGCGCCTCCTCTCCAAGAATCCCATGCCCCCTTCTTCAACGGTCTTCATGATGCAAGCAGATCAACCTTTTTATGATCTCTGATGGTGGTGTGGTTCACCATTGCATCCGAAACGCAGCAACCCTCCTCCATATTCTCCATCAATCGCCGCCTCGCCATTTCTCCCTCTCCTCCTGCGTTGATAGTCTTCTTCTCTTCCCTTTATCAATCGGCGCCTTATATCCTTTAAAAAACATGCAACTGCAATTCAGCCCCCCAACTTTCCTCACAGTTTTCTCAGAAATAGAGAGCGACGTCACGAGAATGTAACTGCCCGTCTTGTATGAGTGAGCCCACATAGGGTAATATAGGCACCTTTACACTCTTTGAGAATGTCAATGTGTGAGGTATTGCTACTAGTTGATGACCTCAATGACACAAGGACAACCCTTGCTCGTCTAGTCCAACCAACTTTACCATATGCATGGTAAACAACAAACTTTTGTATTTCCTCGAAGGTTGCCGCAAAAATCATTGACATGATGATGTCCATTAAAGACCATACGATCATCTCTTGCTTCATGCAACGTTGACCAGAAGCCAGAGTGCACTTGTGCACTACCAATTCCCTCTTGCTCAACTCTAATTATTGAGCAAAGACTTGCTATACGTGTCTCAACTAGAGAAATGTGAAAATAAGCCAAGGCAGGAATCTTATCCATTGATGTAAATGCATTGATTTTGTTTCGTTCCTGCAGTTCGATGTTTGATAGATAGCTCTTTAAACCATTTCTTTTGGCTTTCTTGAATCCACCCATAACCATATATCCTCTTCACCTTGGAGTAGTCCCTACTATCAAGCATGTAAAGATTTGGGACACTTCTTCTTTTATCCACCGATCCCAATGGCCTTGTACTTCTAAGTGGTAGTTACCAAATCCATCTATGTGAGTGACGAGTTTATCGCTTGAATTCTTCATCCCCCCTACCACCCTGTACATCATGGTGTTTAATTTCTTTTGGATATACTTGTGACAAAGTGTAATCCATGGTGGTAATGTATATTATTATTTAAATAATAATAAGGATCGTTGAAATATGAAGAGACTACCACATGTGTTGTATAAGAGTGTTAGTTGATGAGGACCACAATACTTAGTAATCAATCGTAGATAGATCATGATCATCAAGTCGTTTCCAAGTAGAAATCTGCCCTACCCCTAACCACTGCATATCTTGGATTGATATTGCAAAATTTCCTTTGGCACCCTTTTGGATGTCACAAGGATAAATTCACATATGACATAGTGTATCCTTATAACCTTTAACACCAAGAGTACATCCTAGGTGGTACATCCGATCTTCCTTTTGCGAGTAAGTCCCTTTGGATCACATCATCCTTGCCAAGAGTCATCCTCTTGAATCTAATATTCAACACCTCCCCAAAGAAATCTCCATAATAATCACCAATGATCTAATGATCACCCCTTGATCATCACTACAGTATTACTATCAAATTTTTATCTAAAACTCCACCTTTCTCTCGTACCAGAACTTCCTTGTACCACATCTCCTAGTTAGACTGCAAGGACACGGCCTCCAAAGACAGCAACAACGAACACCGCATCTGCATTGAATTCATGTAAAAATTTAGTAATAAGGTGTCAATTGTATACAGTTTGGCCAAAAAATTGTTGCAATAAATGGCATGTTTTTAGGTGTTGTCATTCTCCCCCACTAAAATGCGAAGCGTCCTCGCGAGCACAGCTATATCACGAACATTCAGCATCACGAACATTGCTACCACGAGCACTGCTACGCAACTTTGAAAGAAAAATATACTCTCCTCCACTTAATTGCGAAGCGTCCCCGCGAGCACAGCTACAAGATCTGCAAAACCGCACATGGACAACTAGTAGACACTGGAAAAGTAGAAAGATACTTATTTGTGTCATATTAAAATACAAACAATATAAATGTTTCAATGAAAAGATGGAAAAACTTGTGCAAACTAACATTCTCCCTTACTCGCTCTCCACACTGAAATGCATAACAGAGCTTCATCCATTGCATAGAATATACCAACTAGGAAACTGTCTAGAATCGCTAAACAACAATAATCCCTCTAGGCAATAAATTGCCACACTACTATCCTACTAAAAATAGTGCTTCTGAAATAGCATCACTGATAAGGTCGTTACTTAGCAAAGAACCCAAACAAGGTAAACTAATACTACAACACTAAATAGGACTCCTAGGGTTTAGCTGCTAACCATCCATGTTCTACTAGAACAACCAGCCAATGGTCCGGAACCTCTAATTGTCCAAGGCTCTTCTTTTAAGTTTATGTTTAATGGTTTTTTTTTTTAATGTCAAAAGAGTATATACATTGATTCTCTTTCCCAAAAGGTCCCACCCCAAAGAGATACAAGGCATCGGACGCAGGGCACCCGTCAAGGAAATCCCTACAGCCTACCAGGACCTCAGAGGCGATGGTTATCTTCTTTTGGTTGTTTTTTTTTTTCAAACCCTGCAGTCTCAGGGTGTTTTTTTTTTCTCTTTTCTTTTCTTTCTTTCTTTAAAAGAATAAATATATAGACTCTTTCGAACTTTTAATATTTGGATTGGATTTTAAGGATTGTTTTGTTGTTTTTTTTTTTAAAGGATCAACTAAGAGCTAAGAATACATCACTTAATTGAACGGTCAAACATTTCAGCTCAACAACTTTACTCAAGGAATCTAATCTAACGCATAATACTAGTCACTTTGCCTAGGCAAATGATAAGCAAAGAATACTCACCAGCTCAGCATCTTTCTTCCACGCTACTCCTAGTCAAATTTCGTGGAGAGAACCTTGTTATTCAGCTATCCCACATATCGCTAGAAAAGCGACCAAAAGATAGGGGGAAAACTCTATAGGATTCCTAATCGGACACCCATACAATGAAATTCACTATGTTATGCACACATGTCACCCCCCCTTTTAATCACTCCCTAATGCTAAGCCCCATCCCTTGTGAGTGGACTTCATATACAATTGTATGTATATATATCATTCATATTTGTTTAAAATATTTATTTATAATTCCTCTGTAATTTACTTAAGTGTTTTTTATTTTTTTTTTTCCTCTTCTTCGATATCTCTAATTCCATTCCATCAATTTTTTATTCATGTATTTTTCAAAATGAATATGAAATAAAAAGTTTAGGTATGAAACAACCTTGTATGTTCGTGGATATTGCAACTCCAAGAATCAATCAGAAACATACAACAGTGTAACGCAAAATCATAGTCAAATCTGCACATGAAACATACACTAGTCAGTACAATGTTAAAGGGTTAGATAAATAATAAAACTTTTCCCTGTACCAAAGAATTATCAAATACTCATGTCACAATCTCGATCAACTAGACTGTCGTAACGCTCCCACTGCTTGGTTGTTTAAGAAGCAGTATATTTATCCACTTAATAACCATTCTTGCATATAGAACTGTCCATCTCACCAGCTTAAATATCCCAAACTCCAGCACTGAAAGGAATATCCTAACCGTGCGTGCAACTAACTACCTAACTACGTGGAAAATAAAACTAAAGTGCATGAAAACCTACAGGATATCAATAACTCAAAGCATTGTTTGTTTTTTTTTTTTAACGATATATATATATTTGTTTGTTTGTTTGGGTTTTTTCTTTCAAAATGTAGAATAAAAGAAAAAACATAAAAGACTAAGAAAACAAAATATCTAGACTAAAATCTTCAAAGTCTCGGAGATCTTCTAGTGAAAACAATAATCCTAATCCGAAATCATCAACTCTATCTAAGTCAAACCTATTAACTAAACTATCATCTATAGGATGCTCAAGAATAGCCTCTAGCGTAGACATATCAGAAGTCACAGATCCGCTATCAGGTGCATCGCTAAGAACCTCCATCACATCATGGAGCGAAGCCGAAGCTGCATCATCATAGTAGGGCATAGGGGCCACTGGTAAAGCATCTAAGGAATGCCCCTCGGTCGCATCCATGTACCAACAAATATAATCCCAGCATGGGCAGGGAACACTAGTCTGTAAATCATGGTAAGATGGAGTAAGACGGTAGACAGTGGAACGATATCTCGCAAATTCTGCTTGCTCTCGGCCTACCCTAGACTGACCAGCGCCGCGCTCAGGAGAAAAAACACTATTATAATCATGACGCTGGTAGGTATAACCAATCATTTCCTGCATGGCAGTGGTACCATAGCGTCGAAAGTATGTGCGACACTGCCAACACAAGAGCTAAGCACGCACAAATAAATGCCGCTGACAAGACCTACAACCAAAAGGTGGATGATACTGTAAACAAAAAATAATCACAAAGGAAGAACCACAACAGGCCTCCCCTCTCGGTGCATATAAAAACCTGTCATGCGTCTGAAAACGCGGAATATCGTAAGGTCCAGCATGAACAGGATCAGTACTATCGGCATCAATACGAGGGTAAAGCGCATCCATCCACAAAAAAGCCATACCTGCATCCCATTTAAAAACCCCCCAAGAAAGAAAAGACATCCAAGGGTGGATTAGACAAAATATTATTTTAACTACTAACCTAACTATACCTAGCTAACCTAAGTCACAAAATGTTTGAGGCGTAGGCCATTAACCCTAAATATCTCATTTTCAGCATTAATATCCTGCACATCAAGAGAACCATTATCATAAACATTAATCACCTTAAAAGGTCCCAACCAACGAATTTTAAGCTTCCCAGGAAATTTATAGTAATGACTGTCATAAAGTAAAACTAAATCCCCTTCTTTAAACTCCCGTACTTTAATATTCTGGTCGTGCCATGCTTTACGACATTTTTGCATTGCTTCTAGACTTTGTAGAGCTAATAATCTTTCCTCATCCAACTTTACCAATTGTAAAATTTGTTGTTTCAAAGATTCAACCTCACCTAGTCGTAATGATAGAGCTACTCGTAAAGTGGGCAACTCTTGCTCAATAGGGAATATAGCATTAGTGCCACAAACTAAATTGAAAGGTGTATTTTGCACTGTCACCTTATAAGTAGTTCTATAGGCCCATAACGCTTCATATAAACGTTCATCCCAATCTCGCCTGTGGGAAGCAACCGTTTTAGTTAAAATCCCACATATAATGCGATTGGTTACTTCAACCTGACCGTTAGCTCTGGGATAATAAGGTGTTGATTTGCGATGTTTAATTTTATAGATTTCCATTAACTCGCTAATAAGACCATTCAAGAAATGGGAACCTCGGTCACTTACTAATTCCAGTGGGCAACCAAAACGCGTAATAATATTCTCATACATAAACTTAGCCACATCAATGGCTTTATCCGTTTTAAGCGCTTTCGCTTCCACCCACTTTGTAATATAGTCAGTACAGACTAAGATATAACGATTCGATCGATATCTAGTAGGCGGATCGATTGGGCCTACAAAATCAATTCCCCATTTCTCAAAAGGTGCTAATGCTAATATAGGTGTCAAAGGCGTAGCAAAACTCTTAGAAGGACGACCAGTCCTTTGACATACATCGCATTTGCGACAATAATAATAAGTATCTTTAAATAGAGTAGGCCACCAATAACCAGCTAATAGAACTTTTCTTGCAGTCAATTCACCGGCAAAATGGCCACCACACGGCTCATCATGCAATGCCTTAAGAACCACTGGTACTTCATCTTCCCTTACACAACGTCGATAGATACCTTCGCGTGGAAAAAATTTATAAAGGTAACCCCCTAATAATCCATAGGAGCGTGATTGCATTAATATCTGACGTTTCCTACGCTTGTCAGCGCCAGGTGGATATCGAGCAGTACTAAGAAAATTCGCAATATCAGCATACCATGGAACTTGTGTCTCCACAGTAAAAAGTGATGCATCCGGCAAATCATCTTCCACACCTTCCTCCTTGTCTGATGTTAATAATCGTGATAGATGATCTGCTAGCACATGAGCTCTACCAGGACGAGTAACTATTTGAAAATCAAACTCTTGGAATAACAACATCCAACGAATCACACGTCCTGAAAGTTCTGCTTTATTAAGCAAATACTTTAACGCCTCATGATCAACATATATAGTAAACTTATTCCCTAATAAATAATGACGAAATTTCTCCACCGCAAATACCATTGATAGGCATTCTTTCTCAGTGGTGATATAATTCCTTTCTGCATCACTTAAATTTCGACTCGCATAATAAATTGGATGATCCACCTTATTATCATCTGCTTGACACAAAACAGCTCCTACAGCATACATAGATGCATCAGCATGAATATGGAATTCTTTTGTCCAATCTGGGGGTACGAGTACTAGTCCTTCAATTAACTTATGTTTAAGAAATGCAAATGCTTTCTGGCAAACACCATCCCAAATAAAAGGAGTATCCTTTCGTAGTAGATTTGTCAAAGGTGATGCCACCTTTGCAAAATCGGAAATAAATCTCCGATAATAATTTAGATGTCCTAAAAATCCATGCAATTGCTTAAGATTTGTTGGAGGTGGAAGTGCAGAAATCTTAATAATTTTAGCTGGATCCATTGCAATACCTTCTTTAGAAACGATATGCCCCAATAAGGTTCCTTTTGGTACTCCAAAAACACATTTATCAGGATTCAAGGATATACCTACTTCATCACTACGTTCAAATACTTGCGTTAGTAACTCAGGCATTTCTTTTGCCGTACCATAGACACAAAAGTCATCTAAGAAAACTTCCATCCATTGACGTAGAAAATCTTGATAAGCTGCAATCATAACTCTCTGAAATGTTGCGGGTGCATTGCACAAACCAAAAGGCATTACTCTATAAGCAAATGTACCCCATTCAGTAGTAAATGTAGTTTTGGATTGATCTTCAGGATGAATTAGTACTTGGTTATAACCGCTAAATCCATCCATGAAAGAATACAGCTCATGACCAGCAACCTTATCAAGTACCTGATCAGTAAATGGCAAAGGAAAATGATCTTTACGTGTTTTGCTATTCAGCTTTCTATAATCGACACAAATGCGGATCTTCTTACTATTCTTCTTAGGTACTACCACAATAGGAGATACCCATTCACTGTATGCAACAGGATAAATAAATCCAGCATCTAAAAGCTTAGTAATTTCAGCTTTCACTAACTCTGCATACACAGGGTTTGTTCGTCGTTGACGTTGACATACAGGTTTTGTGCCTGGTTCTAGATCAATAAAATGCTGACATAATTCAGCTTTGATACCCTTAAGGTCCCTATATGACCAAGCAAAAGCGTCAACATGCAATCGTAAGACTTCTTCGAATCTTTCACGATGTGGCGATTCCAATTGGTCTCCTAAATTTAAATATTTTCCTTCTGCCATTTTAAGCTTAACTACTTCAACTTCAGGCTCTTCAATAAATAGAGAGTCTATTCTTCGTGGCTTAATTGTGGGCACATCTTCGGATATCTGCATCAATACGTTTCCAAGCGGGTTATTCTTAGTACTTGATTCCAATGCTTCTTCTCCCACATTCACAGAATTTACTAAGGATAAAGCCCTATAAGGAATAATAGCCAGGTTATCTTGCGTAGCACCATCAACTTCTACTCCATAGACATTTACTAACTCAGGAAAGGATTTTTCAGTATATCTCTTCCCATATTTATCTAAATCGCCATTATTGACATTTACATTTTTTCCAGATTTCATGGTAAATGAGGTTCTTACAGAGTCAATTACGCTAGGTATCTGCTCTGAAGTACATGGATATTGAACATGTAACCTACGGCGATATCGACGTAAAATGTCGTTATTCTTTTCTAGACATTCCTGATCATCTAAACTCCAAAACCATTGATTATCTTTAAGCTTGAGAATTAATGAATGTAGATTCTCATCCTCCTCGCCCTGAATTTGACAGCCCAAATAATGTATAACTTGTTTCAGTTCCACAAAATTCCTAGGTGCTGCAGGTTCAAACCATCTAAGTTGTGGCTCTTGCCCATCCCCATAAATAGTAAAATCCATTACTCTTTCTTTTGGATGAGGCAACACCACCACTTGCATATTGTGCAATTTAACCTTAGTAGGTTCAGATTGGACTCGTTGATAACCAATTATGGGTCCCCTAGAACAGCGATAAATCTTCTGTGCAATACCGGTCGAACGCCTAAAAGAATGACACAACCAGGGAACATTTGTAGGGTTTTTCTCTTGAGTCTCTGGTTCAAAAGTATTCTTAGATTTATGTTTTTCCAAAAACCTATCAGTGTTTTCATGTTCTTCCCAATAATTTGTATCCATAGATAACGTTTGGTCCATCTGTAACTCACCCCTACTAGATTTAGATTTCTCTTCTAAATAAAATTCTAAAAACGAGATTTCATCTAGATATCGCCTTTCTCTAAACTGAAACTCTGCCTTTTCCTTTTGCAACTCAGTAATCTTCTTCATTGCTTCATTTACAGCAGTCAACGTTGCCTCACGCTCTACTTCCAATGTCTCTTCCAATTCTCTAATAATCCTAGCGTAATTGCCATGATGTTCACGAGAAGTCTGCGAAAACCTGTTAAAAGCCGAAGCTGAATCATCCTCATCCTCACGAGATAGTGGTCTTTGTAAGGGTTTGCATCTATGCCTACTTCTCCTTTCTCTTTCCTTTGCTTCTAGCTGGTAGTAATAAATCCGTTTAGCTCTATCTGGCAATTGTCCAAATCCAAAGGGTAAAGCATTTTCCCCATAAGGAAGAGCTTCTAAAATCCTACTCTCCAGCATACTATTATGATTATCAGTAACATCATCTTCTCCCATACCTTCTGAAGAGGTTATTGAAATATCAGCCAAATCAGATATCATTAACTCAGGCATTTCTTCCTCCTCTAATTCATCCATAGAAATCACTTCCGACCTGTTGTAAGCAGAAAATACATCTTCTTGATCTTTTCCTTCTTGATCCGTAGATAATTGAAAACATGTTTCAAGCGAATCATCAAGATATTCTGCTTCTTCTGCTGAAAGCATTAAGCAGTCGAGAGTTGTATCTTCGGATGTAGATAACCACTGAGTAATATCGCTATCCGAATCATTGTCAGATGAAAACGCTACAGCATACTCACCAATACCCATCTGTTCTACCTTGTGAGGCTGATGTACTATATTGACCTCTACTTTCTCTGCTCCTGCTGGGTGTGGTGTCTTAAATAACCAAGCATAAGGCCCTTCATGATCAGTCCTCTCCATTTCTGAATCATAAAACTCACTGTTGGATTTCTCATCCATTTCACTAACTGCCTCATCTCCTGAATCTTTCAAAAATCCTTTTGACATAACTTGTATCTTAACCCTATCATTTCGAGGACCAATCACAATTGAACCTTTATACCAGTCCTGAATGCATCTTGCTTGGTATAACCAAGGTCTTCCCAACAGAACAGAATATGATGAAATATTTGTTTGCGAACGAACGATCAAATAGTTCACATGAAATTCTAATCTGGCTACTACAGATTTCACATTTCGCAGTAACCCCAAAGGAGTTACTTTCCTTTGATCAGCCACACGTAAAACAATATGAGTAGGTTCTAGATCCTTCAACCCTAATTCTTGCATAGCTTGTTCTGTCATCAAATTAACTGCTGAACCACCATCTAACTGCACTTCATGTAGCAAGTGGCCATTAATAGTAGTATCGATAACTGGAGCTCCTGGGTCCACAAATAAATCTACTATTTTTACATCCTTAGTTGTTTTTCCTTTGGAAGAATTTTCACGGATTTTAGAAGCGTTTATTTCAATCCTCTTCCTTCGACGCCGAACTAATTTATGGTAAAGTTGTTTTCTACAAACAGGCGCTATTTCTAGCAATTGCCGAAGGTTAATAGTCAATGATATTTCTTCTAATGCAGCCCAAAGATCATAGGTCTTATTTACGGATTCTACATAATCTTTACTCCTTTCCTTAGGAGGAACCAATCTTTCGGGAAAAGGAGCTACTCCCACTTGAATCTTAGGATTTACTAAAGGCATAGGTAATAATGGATGGTCAGAGGAATGCTGCGGAGAATCCGATTCAGGTAGTTCTATATTAGGATCTATGTCCTTAGACTTATCCTTCACTGCTCCGTTTAATTGTGAACTCTCTTCCTCTAAACCTTGCTCATTCTGTTGTTGCTTTTGTGCCCGAGTAATAACACCAATCATAGGGTCAGCCCTAAAGGTCACCTTACGAGGTATAAATTTTGATTTAACTCCAATATCTTTCCTTATTGTTTCTACTTCAACTAAATTTGCAGCAAACGTTGAAGGTTCGTTAGAGGTTTGTTTCCCTTTGTCAGTCATTTTATTATCCTCTCGCTTAGGACAATTCTCTTCATAGTGTCCTTCACCACTGCACCTCCTGCAAAGAGGAGTATAGTCTTGATTTTTACGCGCATTTGGACAATATGTGGCTATGTGACCTTCTTGTTGGCATCGATAACAGATTATGGGTCCCCTAGGTCTTTGTTGACCACCTTGTCCCATTGGATTACGAAAATTTCCATTATTTCTTCTAAAAGGAGAATTTCTCCCTCGATTACCATCACTGTTGTAATTGTTTCGAGGCACTGAGGGTCTACCCTGGGTGGGCAATCCTCGTGGCCTAAAAGGTTGATTGGGTGGTCCAATCTCATAAGTCCTATTATTACGATCCATGTAATTGTAATTCATTTGCATTGAACGAGCTTGTTGTTGCTCTTGACCTAATTTATGCCAACAATTTGTATCTAAATGACCAGTCTTATGACAAAAAGAGCAAAACGGTGGATGATCGGGCATTAACCTTGAAGGCGTCGAACACTCTGTAGCCACATGGCCGTAACCATGACACTTACCACACCAGATATTAGATCGAGGTGGGTTTGAAGTCGAATTCCCCGACGATTGTTGAGCACTAGATCCTTGTGTCGTTATCGAATAAATTTCTTTCAAAGGCGCTTGTACTGCAGTCATAATTTCCTCCTTTAATTTTCCTAGAGATTTCGCAATAATATCTGCTACTTTTGCTTCATCCAGAGGAGATTGAGATTGCGGCATAGAAGGCATTCCTGTCTGCATCATATAAGCTGGAATTGAAGTGTACGGATTTAGAGGTACACTCGACATGTTTGAGCTTGCGGTTACCGAGGGATTTAAAGGAACGGTCACATAAGACACGTTCTTAGGTACCCCACCTGAAGTGCTTGGGTATTCTGTCCGAGATTCTTTGAATAGATCTCTCCGTCGTTGTTGACTAAGCTGCACTTCTTCCCACCATCTAGCATGTGTTTTAGCATCTGCCAACGTAGCTTGTCGTTGTAAACTAACATGCTGATGAACTTCAGGATTAAGTCCATCAATAAACTTACGTTTTTGCGTGAGATCGTCAGGAGCATGATTCATCTTACGAATGATCGTCTCCATGCGCTCAATATAATGTTCAACACTTTCAGTTGCTCCTTGGGACAGATAATCCAATTGAAGAGCCAATCTATCTTGAAAACCTTGTCGTCTAAATTTTTCTAGAAAAGCTCTTGATAAGGCATCATAGGTCCCTTTATGTTGAGCATCTAAATTCCCATACCATTTTGCTGCTTCATCTTTTAATGTTGCAGGGAAGATATGAAGCTTTTGGTCGTCATCTATTATCTCATTGGCGACGCAAGTCACCTCAAATCTTTGCGAATGGGCATCGGGATCTTCGTCCCATAATCCCCCGAATTGCGTGAAATCAGCTAATCTAACTGGGTTGCGAGCCATTGTTTCTCTAAATAGTAGCCCTAACCCTAAATCGTTGATAGTATCAAACCACGGAGGTTCCTGAGGTTCCTTAAATAATTGACACAATCCGAAATTTAACTCTAAATCCCAGTCAAAAAGTAGTTCAATACTCCCGATCGTAGCATTAGCTTCACTCTCCCTATTCTCACTATTTTGCCTACCTCTTTCCCCAGTGACACTGCTAGTACTGGAGATAACTTGATCCCATTGATATGAAGCTGCTTCACTTTCCTTTGATCGTGTTCTATCAGTTGATAAGCTAGGTTGAAGAGGTTCTACCGTTGAGTTAGACACAGCGTCTACTCCCAAATTCAGCAATGCGTTGACCCTCTCTAGCCTTTCTAATAGCCAAGCCTCTTGTCGCACTGCTCGTTCTCTAACTCGCTGATCCCTAGCTTCGTTTTGCTGCTTCCGTCTCTCTTCTGAATTCATCCACGAGTACAAAACTAGCTTTTACTGTCATACTCCAAAATTACGCTCGTTCTATTTGAAGCTATAAAATTAGGTTGTCGCTTGTATGCGCACTTAGAAGGTTCAAAATAGTCGGCAGCTCTGGGTCTATCTCCCCAAAAGGTAACTTTTCTTCTTGCTCGGGGATTAAACCTAGAATTTCAGCAACCTCTCTAACGTCTTTCGTGTCGAAAGAAATTCATAAACCTCTGGATACACGTATCCAAGGCAACACATCATCCCACACTACTCTTCTAAATGTCCGATAAGCTGTGCGGTGATACCAATCAAAGTGGTACGATACACTGATTGTATTTATTTCTACCGCGTCTATTAACCCAAAGTGTGTCGCTAGTAGAACTATGGTTTGCGCACAGTCGTTAAAGCCCCAGCTCCAAGAGGATAATTGTTCAACGTCCACAGTTAATTGTGGCCCGAAATATGTGCCTCCCTCTACTAACTCCGTATCTCTCGCCCAGTCTAGCACTTTTCTTTGACACTCCTGGGGCAAATTAGGAAAATAGTCCCTTAGAAAAGAGACTGCGTATTCACTCATAAATAACACTTAGGATCTAAAATACCCCCGGAAGATTTATCACTCGTTCAAGCGCACTTGGCTCCCGGCAAACGCACCAAAAATGACTGGCCAAAGACCAAGCCACTTTTACCCAGGTTAACAAGCCAACTCCTAAGAGTTGTTGCACTAAACAAGTGATTATTTTCACTAATTATTTTAATTTAACTTAACTTAACCTTCCCTAAAATCTACAACGTTGTTTGTAATAGTCCAACTGCAAAGATTCTAGACTTCAATAAATTATACTGGGCACTAAATTGCTAAACCTAAGATAACTATGGTTTCTCCTCATCTCTCAGAGGCAGCTCCTCATAATGTTCTCCTGCCATGCTAGTGGCGGTTTATCCAGGAAATGTTTTTAATGTTTGACTTTGGAAAGGTTGTTTCAAGGATATAGATCTCTTAGATCTATTTGTATATCTCCGTTTAAAATTCCTTTTTATGTTTTTCTCCTCCTGATTAAAATTAATTCTTTTTATTTGTTTAATTTTTTAAACAAACATTCAAATCAAATTTTCTGACATACCATAAACCCCTAAATTTTAATCTCCCTTGGTAGACATTTCCCACTCCGTATATAAATTTCGTCGTTGCTTTTAATTTTTAAATAATTTTTTCGTTCCACGAAGATCACGTCCTTTCTTTCTCTCTTCTATAACCAGTATCAAGCATGATAAAACAAGTTCTTTTCACACTCTTACATGTCCACATT
The DNA here is from genome assembly GCF_053477565.2 of Lygodium microphyllum. NCBI lineage: Eukaryota > Viridiplantae > Streptophyta > Polypodiopsida > Schizaeales > Lygodiaceae > Lygodium > Lygodium microphyllum. The sequence continues at coordinate 42,423,629 of NC_141141.1, forward strand.
CATAATTTATTTTAAATTCCCATAGCACCCTTTAATTTATCAATGAGTCCTAGTAGCCCTCCACTCCATATATTTAAGAAATTGGTTGTAAAATGAATAACATATAAAAATGTAATATAGATGCTGAGGCTTTTCCTCATGCCATCCAATCATTAAATTGTTTTGATTTTATTTTGGTTTTAATTTAAACTAAATTTTATAACTGCAACCTAACATTATAAATCATTATAAAGTGTTGTCAAACTTTTTATTTGTAATTTCCCATGTTTCCTAAATGTCCACACCGTGTATAATTTCTCCTTTCAAAACCAAAACACCATATCTTTATACGAGCATTTCTTAAGTGAAATATTATTAAATCATTATTTCTTTTCTTTAACCCTTACAACAAAAAATGCACTAACCAATCAAAGATTTTGTTTCCAATACTTCACTAAGAATCCATAGTTTATATCAATAAATAACACATTTTACGTAAAGGAAAACTATGCTTTTTTCCCTAAAAATAACTCTTTTCTAATTTTTAAATATAACAAAACATATTTAAAAATCTTGATAGAAATTCAATAAACTCCCTGACTCATAAGCTTTATAGGAAAAATATCAGAACTTATAAATTTTCAATCAGTAATTTTATAAAATTTTATTTATGATAATTTTGAGTCATTTTTTAGTGTTTTCGATTGTTTTTTATTTTTAATAAATAAAAACCAGTTCATATAAATGCAAACAACCATGTAGCATAAGAAAACATATTAAAAGACATATTTTAAAAAATATTAAACTAAAGAAATTATCATGCCATATCATTTACTTTAGATAAACCAGTTAGACACTTACTTGTAAAACCCGCAGGTCGTCGTCACGTCCTTGGAGACCGTGTCCCCTTTTCGTCCAGTCACGTAAAGTCTAGCTTCTAGCCAGTCGTCTCAACCCCGAGCTTATACTATTACTCTCGTTCTCCTTCAACTTCTTGCACTCAACTCATAGCAATACGTTGAGGCCCTAGAGTTGGGTGCTTCAAAGAAATCGTGGCGATGGTTTCGAGAGTAGACCACATGCTTCAATTCCCTTCCTTTGTTCTTCCAGAATGATATTCAAGACAAATCGATGACTTTGCAATTGGTTATAAAGTGGTTTATGTCTTCAGGTCAAGCAAGGTAAGGCACCCTCTTATTGCCTTCCCAAGAGTCACATGAACTTAAAACTAGAAAGCAATGTGACTACCTTTGCATGATTATAATGCTCTTCAAATTCCGCACTCCTTATCTTCCAGCTCTATGGCTCTTGATTCTTTAATAACCAAGCATAGTGTTGGCTTAGTACTACATTGAGACCAACATATGACTCATATTGCATTTCTACGTTTGGAAACTCGAAGGAGTAAGTCTTCACACTAAGAAGTTCTCCCGGTATATCAAGCTCCTTTACCAAGGAGGTGAAATCTGATGACTTCTCGCGATCAAAGCCGGTTTCTATTTGACCGAGAAGCTCCAACTTGATCCCTTGATGCTCAATTTTCTTTCCTGGATGTGGAACAACACGCACCTGTCCCACTAAACTTTCAAGGCTGTGAAAAAGAGGCACCACAACCGTCTGTCCATTCTCCTTCCTCACATTAACAAACACAGCAGAATTAACAAAGGTACTTGCTGCCGAGTGTCAGCATCAGCAAAGTCGATTGTGACCGTACACGGTGGTGCCAATGCTCCTCGAATAAAATTCATAGCCACGGTTGATGATATAGCAACCAATCGGCCTAATCAAAAGCGACAGCTTCCTCCCTCCTCTCTCTCTCTCTCTCTCTCTCTCTCTCTACGTAGCTTTTCTCCATGTAAAAATCAATCGGCGCCTCCTCTCCAAGAATCCCATGCCCCCTTCTTCAACGGTCTTCATCATGCAAGCAGATCAACCTTTTTATGATCTCTGATGGTGGTGTGGTTCACCATTGCATCCGAAACGCAGCAACCCTCCTCCATATTCTCCATCAATCGCCGCCTCCCCATTTCTCCCTCTCCTCCTGCGTTGATAGTCTTCTTCTCTTCCCTTTATCAATCGGCGCCTCCTCTCCAAGAATCCCATGCCCCCTTCTTCAACGGTCTTCATCATGCAAGCAGATCAACCTTTTTATGATCTCTGATGGTGGTGTGGTTCACCATTGCATCCGAAACGCAGCAACCCTCCTCCATATTCTCCATCAATCGCCGCCTCGCCATTTCTCCCTCTCCTCCTGCGTTGATAGTCTTCTTCTCTTCCCTTTATCAATCGGCGCCTTATATCCTTTAAAAAACACGCAACTGCAATTCAGCCCCCCAACTTTCCTCACAGTTTTCTCAGAAATAGAGAGCGACGTCACGAGAATGTAACTGCCCGTCTTGTATGAGTGAGCCCACATAGGGTAATATAGGCACCTTTACACTCTTTGAGAATGTCAATGTGTGAGGTATTGCTACTAGTTGATGACCTCAATGACACAAGGACAACCCTTGCTCGTCTAGTCCAACCAACTTTACCATATGCATGGTAAACAACAAACTTTTGTATTTCCTCGAAGGTTGCCGCAAAAATCATTGACATGATGATGTCCATTAAAGACCATACGATCATCTCTTGCTTCATGCAACGTCGACCAGAAGCCAGAGTGCACTTGTGCACTACCAATTCCCTCTTGCTCAACTCTAATTATTGAGCAAAGACTTGCTATACGTGTCTCAACTAGAGAAATGTGAAAATAAGCCAAGGCAGGAATCTTATCCATTGATGTAAATGCATTGATTTTGTTTCGTTCCTGCAGTTCGATGTTTGATAGATAGCTCTTTAAACCATTTCTTTTGGCTTTCTTGAATCCACCCATAACCATATATCCTCTTCACCTTGGAGTAGTCCCTACTATCAAGCATGTAAAGATTTGGGACACTTCTTCTTTTATCCACCGATCCCAATGGCCTTGTACTTCTAAGTGGTAGTTACCAAATCCATCTATGTGAGTGACGAGTTTATCGCTTGAATTCTTCATCCCCCCTACCACCCTGTACATCATGGTGTTTAATTTCTTTTGGATATACTTGTGACAAAGTGTAATCCATGGTGGTAATGTATATTATTATTTAAATAATAATAAGGATCGTTGAAATATGAAGAGACTACCACATGTGTTGTATAAGAGTGTTAGTTGATGAGGACCACAATACTTAGTAATCAATCGTAGATAGATCATGATCATCAAGTCGTTTCCAAGTAGAAATCTGCCCTACCCCTAACCACTGCATATCTTGGATTGATATTGCAAAATTTCCTTTGGCACCCTTTTGGATGTCACAAGGATAAATTCACATATGACATAGTGTATCCTTATAACCTTTAACACCAAGAGTACATCCTAGGTGGTACATCCGATCTTCCTTTTGCGAGTAAGTCCCTTTGGATCACATCATCCTTGCCAAGAGTCATCCTCTTGAATCTAATATTCAACACCCCCCCAAAGAAATCTCCATAATAATCACCAATGATCTAATGATCACCCCTTGATCATCACTACAGTATTACTATCAAATTTTTATCTAAAACTCCACCTTCCTCTCGTACCAGAACTTCCTTGTACCACATCTCCTAGTTAGACTGCAAGGACACGGCCTCCAAAGACAGCAACAACGAACACCGCATCTGCATTGAATTCATGTAAAAATTTAGTAATAAGGTGTCAATTGTATACAGTTTTGCCAAAAAATTGTTGCAATAAATGGCATGTTTTTAGGTGTTGTCAAATACAAACATCGTTATAGATAAGATGGAGTATTTTGGGAACTTGCAAAGTATTATCACGGTGGATTATCGTAGCTTCTCCATGATCCTATTCGACGTGCAGTGGTTCAAAGTGGTACTTAAAGGAGTTGGGGCAATAGTTCGACGAGGTCCATCTGGATTTTTTGAAATAGATTCCGAAAAAAGATGGATGGATTCGCATAACACGTTTGTATTACTGGCCCATTATGAACATGTGCATGAACTCATGTTTTTTAAAATTTTATTACGACATGGTACATGTCATAAAAGTTAAATCTCTCTTGTATGTGATTTTGAACATGTAATTTTCTATCCAAACCCCCGACAACCTCGATGGTGGTATGTTGTACCTTCAACTCCCTAAAGTGCAAGAGTATATGATCAAAGCAATGTTCCCAACGTAGATGAGGACAGTATGCAAATAGAGGGGTCGATATTACAAGGGGTGGAGGCCACCGAAAGCTTGGAGCATGTAGAGGAGCCAGAACCCGGTAACAATGATGGAAATACAGGAGTCCAAGAATTCTTTGAGAACGAGGTCGACTCATCCTTTTGTGATGACATGTCTATCAACCTTTTAGTGTATGCAGAGCTATGCCAGGAGATTGACATGGAACCATAGGGTATTTGATACTTGGAGCATCCACCTACTCAATTCATTGATGAATTGCTTATAAGGGTATATAAGATATGTATTTCAAGTAAGATCATTTTTTAAAGATTTATATTACCGTGCTTTGCTTGATTTATATTGATTATGCTAACATCATTTTTTTTCTATGTAGGTGACCTTTGTGGATATTTGGATCCGCATGATGAGTGGAGGGATGAGCAACGAGGAGCTGCAGAAGATTTTTATATGTATATCTCTAAATTAAATGGCTTGATTCAGAGATATGGTGGACCAGGAGCTATCTCGGATACCATCAGGCCGTTCTATTAGATCTACTTTGGTGCACTCTGATGCTTCAGTTTACAATAGACGAGGTTGACGCTCCACACTTGGGCCAGTGGATGGAGGGAGTGGTTTTGGGGGATGCTGCAAAGACATGGATGCAATGAGCCCGCGGCCAGCTCGGGATACAAGTACTACTTCTTGCTCTCATGCAAGTTCGAGAGAGCGTGGCTCAGGTGATTGTTGTGGAGGTACCGACGTAGTGTCTCCATCTCGTCATTTTGTTGGAGTTGCGTCACCTATGGGATTTGTCACATCTGTGGGGATGTCTACTCCAGTCACTCCAGCTTTTACTCAGTCGTCCGCAGGTGGTATCCCTATGGGTTCTACTCCGAGAGATACTATCCCTGTAGGTATACCAAATGTACAAGGATCTCTTGGATATGCCCAGGAGCATGGTCGCAAGTGGGAGAGGACACATCTTAGGCATACCCCAGAGGGGTATGGATACCTTGTAGATGATAGGACAAGAGCCATCATCATGAATGATGAGGGGAGGAGAGTGATGGCTCGTATAAGAGAGTTATGCCAACAAGTTTTTTAGCACAATGTCTTAGATCATTGAAAGAACATACTGGAGAGAAGTAAGGACTACATAGTAGCATCCTTGCATGAGGAGTTTCCGATATCCGCCACAGCAGATAGGTTTTCCACAGGCTGGATGATGGAGTGCATGCATGCATACATGTCACACAGACAATCGGACGTACGCAAGGCACTTAAAAGTGAGGCCTTAGAGCCCGAGTGGCTAGATGCAGATGACTGGCACCGACTGAGGGAGGAGGCTACAGATTCTCTAGGATGTTGGTGGATTGATGTGTAGTTGTTTCTTTTTTTGCAGAGTCCGTTCGATGCTCCTTTGCGGCGGAAGGAGGTTTCGGATAACGAGGATCTATAGCTCGCCCTTGGATCCGTGGAGTGCACATCCTCTTCTTTTTTGGTCATGTGATTTATGTAGGCATTTTCTATGCACTATGTTATTATCATCCTTTGTATCTTGCCATGATTGTATTATCTCTTTCATTACGCGATATTGTATTTATTTTATGTATTAGTCTTATGGATTCAAGTACACTTTGCCTTCATTTTGACGAGCATTGTACACTTTACTGTAACTCTTTTGTATGGCCCAAATAAAGCACATAGTGCTAGCTGCCCTGCCACAAATCTTTTTTTCACTGTAACCGTCGCTATTAGCATCGCAAATTTATTACATGCATCGCTATTAGCGTTGCAGTTAGCGTTGCAAATCGTTGCTATATACATCGCTATCGACATTGCATATATGACGCAGATAGCAATGCAAATAGCGATGTATATAGCAATTATTCTATGGCATCGCTAATATAGACGTTTTTTGTGATGACCGGGGTAAATTTTTTTATGAACATTTTCGTCGCTTTGAATGTTAGTATAAGGCATGTATCTTGTAGTGTTAGGAAAACTAACTTCTCCTTGGATTTTCTTTGATTAATGGTTGACAAGAAAATACAAAATAAATTTAGAGTGGCACCAAACCCTAAGTACATAAACCCTAGTCTTTGAAAAGCTTAGGATATGACTTTCTTTCTACTCTTAAATATTACCTTCACTTTTGGAGCCCATCTCCACTTCCCTCTCATTGGTAGGATCCCATGACCCATCATATTCTTTTTAGAATTAGGATATGGCTTTCTTTCTACTCTTGAATATTACCGTCACTTTTGGAGTCCATCTCCAGTTCCCTCTTATTGGTAGGAACCCATGACCCGTCATTTTCTTTGTGGAATTATTAGAGCAACATAATATCAAGCTTTTCACCTCTTTTCACTCTAGACAATTGGAAAATTAGATAATTGGGACCAAGGTGGCATATGATCAAGTCAAGGTTTCATTATGAGACATTTCTTACTTTCTTGGAGCTTTCCTTGTGTCATTTGAACTCTTACTTGAAATTGAAAAATGTCAAGCTAAGAATATATAGCTTGGAGTCAAGTCTTTCTTGCATGCTTGGCTTTATATAATAAGAGTTTCTAATCACCGTATAGGAGAGGGATTGTCCTAGTGAGAGTCTTGACTGTTCAAGTTATTCTCACTTTCAATATGTTTAGATAGTATCCTTGTAGCAGGATTATTGATTCGTTCAATTTATTCTTGCCTTTCCATACACCAAGATAGTACTCTTTTAGCTAAATTTACTAATTTGGAGGAGACATTTGCATCAATTTTTCCATAATGCTAGCAATGTGAGAATAGAAGACTTGGAGATTGGAAGATCACTAGGGAAGCCCTTGACTCATGGAAGAATTACCGATGTGTGGAAAATCTCCAATTTCTTGTTTACATGGAAAATTCTTAAATATTCTCTTTTTTCCAAGGCATTTTTGCATAAGGATATACCAATGCCCTTATCTTCAGCTAACGCAGGTATACCAATGGCAGAGGTCTTAGGGATAGTGCTAGAGGTCATTTAGAGAAAATACTTTAGTCATTAATAGTTATGCTATATGTAGGTGTTGACTAGCCTTGCCCATTGTTAAACATAATAATGCGGCTGCGCTTACGCACACGACACAAGAAACCGCGTGGATGACCTACAGATTGTGGGGTGTGTGTGTGTGAGAGAGAGAGAGACTTGACTGGTCAGTCGGGCCTGCGTACTCGGATGCTTCCTGCTCACGCGGCGTGGGCAGGAATCAGCTGGATGATTTAGCCTACATAAGAGGTATGTATAGGCATGGCTACGTAAATGGAATTGCTGGATGATTTAGCCCGTTTAAGAGGTATAGACATGGCTACGTAAATGGAATGGCGGCAGAGCCAAATGAATATAAGAAAGTCCAGATATCAATATATCATGAGCGACAATGGTATGAGTGGCAGCAATATCAGGGCCAGGGTCGATGAGAGACTGGCGGGTGCATACAAGGGTGTTCGCAAGAGAGCCTGGGGGAGGTGGGTGGCGGAGATAAGGGTGCCGGCCAATGTGGTGTGTGGCGCCCCCGATCACGGGCTCCCGGGGCGGAGGCCGAGGAGGCGGATATGGCTGGGGTCTTACCACACCCCCGAGGCCGCCGCCCGTGCCTTCGACGTCGCCGCTCTCTGCCTCAGAGGCTCCTCCGCCCGCCTCAACCTCCCTGCATCTCATGAATATTGCAATTTCAACGATATATTCAATATCTTCTTGGCCAGTACTGGCAATATGTTGGATATCATCGCTGATCACGACTGCGCCGCCCACCACGTCAACCACAATGATACTGATAGGAACAGTTATTATAAGAACTATCATACAGACATCGTTGCCGCTCTGCGTCATCATGACGCGTGTGACTATCAGCCGCTCCAATCTTATCATGCTCATGATGTGCTCTCTTCCATCCAATGGTTTGCATCGCGTGAGGGTGCCGCCGTGGACAGGCACATCCTCATGAACAGCTCCTCTTCTTCTTCTTCTTCTGCTACTACCACCACCACCACCATTACTAGTACTAGTACTACTTCTTACGGTCCTGTAAGTCTCGTGTTCGAAGATGAACTAATTGCCTCAGCCTGCACTTCATCGCCGGACATGGCGGACTTGTGATCACTACCACGTACCCACGCACACACACACACACACTCTCTCCCTCTCTCTCTCCAAAAAAAACCCCGTAATGATTGTGAATACTTATGAATAAGTTAATCGAAGATTATTGATCAAATCTAGATAGTTATCTCTAAACTAACAAGCATAGTAAAGTGGACTCTAGCCAATTCTAAGACGAAATATTAAGAGCTTAGAGTTTGGATGATTTTGGCTCTAGTGTAGAATTTTTAGACTACTGTATCCATATCGCAATCCAATATATACAAAATAAATGAAAATGGAAGGATTAATATTAATTATTATGTTTCCAATTGTTATAAAACGAAAAAGAAAGAAATTGAGAATAAGGAAATTTACATTAATGTGGACAAAAGGCAAGAGTGAGAAGAGTGACAACAAACAACTGATTAACTCACTAGCTAATTGTTTGTTGGATTTCCTAATGTACCCTAGATTTGTATTATGGCATATAACATCCCAAAACATGTTTGCAACCATTGGTGATTAAGTGTGTAAAGCTTGAATTGATAAAGTTATTCATGCTTAGACTCATTAAGTATGTGGATCTTCAATAAATAATTTGTGGATCATTTGATCACTATAATAAATCTAAGTTAGTGATGCTTAGACTCATTGACTAAGTCTTCAATAAATTATTTTTGTGTGTAATTATTGCAATAATATAAGTAAAGTGTTGGATCCTTTCACTATGGATATTATCTTTCACTTCATCGTAATGATTAATGAGGACTAATAGCTATTGTGCTAACACATAGTACATTGGCCATTGCACTAGCACAATGATACCAATGCCATGTTTTATATCTCAACTCTTAAGTACAATCAATAAAGGGTGATAGGTTTTTAGAACAATGTTTATATGTGTAAATTTATAACTAAGATATTATTTAATAGATAGATTTGAAGCACAAACAAAACTCTTAAATTGTATATTGATAATACCTCATTCATGGAATATGTTCATGGATAAATGCATCATGCACTTACAGAAAAGAGAGAGGTAGGCTTTGAATAATAAAAATGAGAGACAATATATTTTGATAGCAAATTATAGCTATGTTAGTCCATCAAACACTTATGTAGTACCTATTCGAGGATATATACACATGAAATCACTAAAAAGAGAAAGGAATGATTATTAATATGCATGCCTTCTAGTACGTGTGGGGCTCATTCTCTAGGATGTGCATGTCATGAAGGAGCTTGGAGGATCTCCTTGCTATGATATGCAAGTTGTGCGTGGTGTAGGGAAACTTGCTCCATATTAAGTTTACTTCCTTGTGAATTGCCCTCAACATGTGCGTGTAGTGGCTTGTCCAAGATATATGTCACTCTAATGTAAATAAGAATTACACTTGCTACAATCTAGACTAGCATAGTTGTAATATACCCTCCCCTAGCTAGGTTAGCTAGACTAGTCAAGATAATGTTGGTAGTTGGTTCAATATCTTTCCCAAAAGTAGTACCATTCGGATCCCAATAGGATTTACAAGCTTAGTAAATCAAGCAAGTTCAAAGTCCACTACAAGGACTTAGCCTTGCAGATGGAAAAATAGATGCATTACATGAACCACAAAAGAAAACTTATAGCACATTTATCAACTTGCTTATGTGTGTCAAATGATTTGCATCTACAATTGTGTTTAATCTACGCATGAAACCACATAAATATACATGCTCATAAGCATGATTTTAAATGCACCGATCCAGTAGCACTTCAATTGAGTTTATAAGGCCTAGCATTCGAAAGGCCAACACCACAAACATTGATCGACTCAAAGATGAAGAACTAATACCACAAGCATATCTTAGGGTCGAACTTATTGCCAAAAGAGAGCATGTGATCATAGATGCTCTCATTTTGATGAAGGTTCTACTCTTCACATTGTGATCTATGATGCATAAACTAAGGATAAACTTGTGCCAACAATTACAACTATCTAAAACTTACAAAGAAGCCCCATATTCTTTCCTAGAAAAATGCAAAATTCTTATAACCATTGAAATTGAAAGTTGAGCAATGATGTTTTATATGCTTCCAAATCAAGAAAATGCAAGAAAGAAGGTCCTACTTGGACAAACATTCAGCAAGCAACCAAACACAAAGTGGACTATGAAGTGCACTAGATCCATTTATGCCTACCCAACTGTTGAGATATCGAGCTCCACTCGTGATACGCCAGGGTGACCGTTGTATATTTATGTCACCGACTTGTCAGTTGCAGACGCGGTTGGTACACCGCCCATGAATAATAGCTACATGATAGCTATCCTTATCTACTCTAGTTCGTGGCTCAGTTAGTATGCCACCTTAGTTAGTTGAGTTTGGTTTGAGACCCATATATAGGGTTCTTCTATTTCTTTGTACTTGAGTTCTTTTGGCTTACACAACTAAGAAGAGGAAAACTGTTTTCAGCCTCCACCCTTGTGTGTCTTCCCCCATTGTGCAAGCAAGAAAGCTTTTAGCCCTCGGCGAGCTTGTTTTTTTGATTTGAGGCCATTTCGGGGCCTGTTTTGCAGACGGAAGTTTTCTGCACGCACTCAAGAAAAGGCTCAGTTTTATGCTGTGCGACCACTGTTCTACAGGTCGGTGAAAAGTTACTGTAGAAATTGCATCGTATGCTTGTGCGCAGAGACATTGGGAGTTTCAGAATCATCCTTGGTTCCTGTTTATACAAAATCGTCACTAGGAAGTGACTGTGTGGTCAAATACCACTTTCGCCAGTTTTGCAGATTTGCCCTTGTGAGGGTGAAGCTGTGTTTTTTGCAGTGACAGAATTTCTTGCAGTATTTTGTAATGGCGTCTGATTCTCTTTCACAGATTGTCACTGAAAAGCTTGACAAGAACAACTTCCAGGCATGGAAGTTTAGAATGACGAATTTCCTTATGGGAAAAGGATATTGGGAATTTGTTGCAGGAAATGAAGAAGAACCAGTTCTTCCTGATGTTCCCAATCAACAACAAATGCAGGCATTTAAAACATGGCATGAGAGAGCCAGGAAAGTTATGTATTGGCTGTCTATCAGTATTTCAGACTCTATGATTGTGCATATTCAGGATGCAAGTACGCTAAAGGAGGCATGGGATACTTTGTCAAAAATGTATAGCACAAATACGCAAGCCAGGAAAATGCAGCTCAAGCAAGAGTTGCATAATGTGCAAAGAGAAAGTATGAGCATCAACGACTACCACATGAAGGTGAAGAAGATTGCAGATGCACTTGCTTCCATTGGGTCGCCAGTGGAAGATGATGATTTAGTTTCCGTGACCTTGAATGGTCTAGGAAAGGATTATGCACAGTTTCGGACATCCATTTCAGTTCGTGAAAGATTTCCTTATTTTGAGGAGTTGATTGCTCTTCTAATTTCTGAGGAACAGAGAAATGGTGGTGCATCTTCTTCAGGAGGAACTTCAAAAGAAGCAGTCTTCTACTCAAATGCTGGAAGAGGTAGAGGCAAAAGTAGAGGAGGCCGATTTGGAGGCCGTGGTAGAAATCAGAATATGCAGCAAACTCAAGAAAACCAGTCCTATGGAGGAGGACGTGGTAACTCTAGAGGCAGGGGGAGCCAAAGAGGTCGTGGTGGATGGCAAAGAGGCCAAAATGCAAACAGTAATGTTGAATGCTACTACTGTGGTAAAATGGGTCATATGGCTAAAGACTGCTATAAAAAGCAGAATGACATCATGAATGGAAAACTGCAACAAGGGAATTATGCATCTTCTAGTAGACAGGGTGATGACAGAAATGAGCATTTGTTCATGGTGCAGCACATGAACAATTCTATGACAAGTGCAGAAGAAAGCAATGATGTATGGTATGTTGACTCAGGTGCATCAAACCACATGACAGGTCATGCAGAATGGATGGAGGATGCAAGGAAAATGGAAAAACCAGGATTTGTGGAGACTGGTGATGATACTGCACATCCTATTGTGCAGATTGGAAAAATTCCCTTGTCTATGCAGGGTGGGAAAAAGAAATACCTGTCCGATGTATTTCATGTCCCGAATATCACCAAGAATCTGGTTTCAGTTGGTCAAATGGTTGAACAGGGCTTGCAGGTCAGATTTAATCCTCATGGATGCTTTGTTGAGGATATGAAAAATAAAGGTCGCTTGATAGCAAAAGGAAATAAGAAGGGCAGAATGTTTACATTGGATGCAGACATGTCTGAATTGAGTGCAGCAATGTTTGCACATGGGACCGGTGTAGTTGCAGATATTGATATCTGGCATAAACGCATTGGTCATGTTAATGTACAGCGACTTAAATCAATGCAGGCCCAAAATATTGTTGCAGGATTGCCCAAATTCAAGGTTGCAGAAATGCATAAGGTATGTGAAGCCTGTCAGTTTGGAAAACAGGCAAGGAAACCATTTCCTAGACATGTTCAAGAGAGTGAGAAGCCATTGGAATTAATTCACTCTGATGTGTGGACAACTAAAGCTGCATCTCTTGGAGGCTGTCATTATTTTGTCAGTTTTATTGATGACTATAGCAGAAAAGTTTGGGTGTATTTTATGAAAAAGAAAAGTGAAGTTTTTGGGCATTTCAAAACTCTTAAAGCTATGGTTGAAAAAGAAACAGGCTTGCAGATAAAATGCCTAAGGTCAGATGGAGGGGGAGAGTACCTCTCAAATGAGTTTGCAAAGTTCTTGCAGGAGCATGGCATAAAGCAGCAATATTCATGCAGTTATACCCCACAACAAAATGGAATTGCAGAAAGGAAAAACAGGCATATTGGAGAGGTATCTCGTGCCATGCTCAATGAAAAAGACTTGCCAGATTTTTATTGGGCTGAAGCAGTTGCTACAGCAGTCTACATAATGAACAGGACTCCCACTGCAGCAATACATGGAATGACTCCAGAGGAGAGGTATACTGGTAGGAAACCAGATATTTCTCATTTGAAAATTTTTGGTTGCATTGCCTATGTACATGTGCCAGATGAGCTGAGATCCAAGTTGGATCCAAAAGCTGAGAAGTGCATCTTTATTGGTTACTCTCTGCAGCAAAAAGGGTATAGATGCTATAACCCTTCTACTCGTAAGTTTACAGTGAGCAGAGATGTTGTTTTTGATGAGATGAGTAGCTAGTATAAACCAGTAAATGTGATTGATGATGAAGATGCACAAAATGGTAATGCTACACAGAATTCACAGCAGCAGTCACAAAATATTAGTGGACCTAGAGCGTCCTCTAGCAGTGGTTCACATTCTTCGCCATGGACAGGCAGATTGAGATCAGGAGAATCTTCTCAAAGCAATGCAGATAGTGGTATGCAGGTATCACGAAAAGGAAAAGAGAAGGTTGATCAGCCCATGTTTGATGTGAATGCAGGTCACTCTTATGTGGATGGTGAATCCAGTGGCTCAGAACAGAGCATTGATGATGAGTTGGGTATTCCTTCTATTGTTACACCTGGAGTAAGGAAGACCAGGGATGTTTTGAGAGCACCTGGGAGTGAACCTACTTTGCGCAGGTCTACAAGAGCTAGGTATCCTGTGGATAGGCTGAAATATGATGGATTTACAGCCATTCACTATGCATATATGGTCAAAGTGATACAGGAACCAGAACCCACATCTTTTGAGCAAGCCATGGGAAAAGAAAAATGGGAGAAAGCCATGGATGAAGAAATGGATGCCTTGGAAGCAAATGCTACATGGGAGTTAGTACCTTTGCCTAAAGGTAAGAATGCAATTGGCTGTAAGTGGGTTTATAAGGTGAAGCACAATGCTGATGGTTCTGTGAACAGATACAAGGCAAGATTAGTAGTCAAGGGGTATGCACAAACATATGGCATTGACTATGAAGAAACATTTAGTCCGGTTGCAAGGATGGCAACCGTAAGAGCAGTCATTGCTATGTCTGCATCAAAGGGATGGTCTTTACATCAGATGGATGTAAAGAATGCCTTCTTGCATGGTGATTTGCAAGAAGAGGTCTATATGGAGCAGCCACCAGGTTATGTGCATGCTGTTCATCCTGAGGTTGTTTGCAGGTTGAAGAAAGCCTTGTATGGCTTGAAGCAAGCACCTAGAGCATGGTCTGACAAGATAGGACAGTATCTTGTCACTATTGGCTTTCAGATTTCCAAGGCAGATTTCTCACTTTATGTGAGAAAAACAGAGAAAGGTATTATGCTGCTTGTCATTTATGTTGATGATTTGATTATGACAGGTGACAGTGATGAAGATATCCTTCATGTGAAAATGCTATTGAAGCAGAAGTTTGAGATGAAGGATTTGGGAGAGCTGCGTTATTTCTTGGGCATTGAGGTGATTAGATCACCAAGTGGGATACAGCTCTTGCAGAGGCAGTATGGATTGGACATGCTGTCCAAATATGGGATGACAGGCTGTAAGCCTATTTCAGTTCCTTTGGAGCAAAATGTGAAGCTGAGCACAGATGCAGGTGAGCTTCTAGAAGACCCTACTATGTACAGACGCATAGTAGGAAGTTTGATTTATATGACTATTACCAGGCCAGATTTGAGCTATGCTGTTGGATTGGTAAGTCAGTTTATGCAGGCTCCAAGGAAACCGCATTTGGATGCGGCTAGACGCATACTTAGGTATGTGAAGTCCACATTGCAGTATGGACTATTTTATGAGACTGGGGTTCAGATACAGTTGCATGGATACACTGATGCTGATTGGGCTGGTAGTATTTCTGATAGACGATCTACCAGTGGATATGTATTCTCTTTTGGGAGTGCTGCAGTCACTTGGAGCAGCAAGAAACAGCCTACAGTTGCCTTGTCGAGCACAGAGGCTGAGTACAGGGGTGCAGCAATGGCTGCATGTGAGGTAGCTTGGTTGCATAAGCTACTTTATGATATGCATCAGTCTACAGATGGGCCAGTTGTCATTTATTGTGACAACATGAGTAGTATACACTTGGCAAATAACCCAGTCTATCATGCTAGAACAAAGCACATTGAGGTGCATTATCACTATGTGCGAGAGAGGGTTTTACTAGGTCTTATTGATCTAGTTTATGTCAGCACAGAGGATCAGGTAGCTGACATATTCACGAAGGCATTGGGCGCAGAGAAGCTGCGCAAGTTCAGAGACCTGCTTGGTGTGCAGGAATTGGGATTGAGCTCGAGGGGGAGTGTTGAGATATCGAGCTCCACTCGTGATACGCCAGGGTGACCGTTGTATATTTATGTCACCAACTTGTCAGTTGCAGACGCGGTTGGTACACCGCCCATGAATAATAGCTACATGATAGCTATCCTTATCTACTCTAGTTCGTGGCTCAGTTAGTATGCCACCTTAGTTAGTTGAGTTTGGTTTGAGACCCATATATAGGGTTCTTCTATTTCTTTGTACTTGAGTTCTTTTGGCTTACACAACTAAGAAGAGGAAAACTGTTTTCAGCCTCCACCCTTGTGTGTCTTCCCCCATTGTGCAAGCAAGAAAGCTTCAAGCGAGACTCCTTCCTTCTCTCCCACAATCTTGACACCAACATCAAGATAATCACACCTTTCAGTAAAGCAAACCTTGCAAATTTTCAAGAGAAGGGTAAGAAACCAGTATTTGGGAACCCTAGTGTGGGGATAATGAAGGCTTGCTAAAGACACAAGAGAAGAAAATGCAACCGCTCAATAAGAATCCTCTTAGCCCAAGAGAGAAAACAAAGCTACTAAGAATATCATGACATCTTCTAAGGCTATCAAACATTAGAGAAATCCATCGAGGAGAAGAAGAAGCTCACTTGTAAGTCTACATGTGTACATGCTCTCAAGATCCACCAAAGGATGTTCAACATGTGCTTACACGATGGTCCAAGTGTGAGCATAGCATCAAGTACTACCTCCTAAGGATACATTATTCCTCTGCAACAATGAGATGAACTCCTAACGGAGAAGTCTACTTCACAACCCCACTAACAATGCTTCTACTTTGTTTCCTGAACTTAGGATGTACTCCCAAGTCGGCCAATCACTCCTGTGATGCCTCTAAAGCTAGCAGGGTGGTTGTTCATGCTAGCAAAATCAATTTTGGTTTTACCCATTCTGCCTTGTGGTGTCCTAATCCATACTTGGATGGCTACCTAGGTAGGTTCCACTTCCTAAGTTTTTTGGCTTTTCAATTGAGAATCTAGATGCTTTTCTTCAACAATTTGAGGTGGCATATACTATTTAGTTTTTTGCCTAATTATATCCCACCCGCCGTATTCGAGTAATCAATGTAGAAGAAGGAGACAGCTTGATTCATAATGGAAAATAATTGGGAAATTTTTTATAATGCCTAACATAGATTTTGAAGGACAAATGCAAAAGGTGACTAGGGTCATGGAGGATGCACTTTCTGCCCTCCATCCTCAAGCCTTCCTACATGGCTATAGGTAGTGAGAATCCGAACTTCTGAACAAAAGAATTCCCTATGAACTTCTTTGAAAAAATGACACTGCATGATGCCAGGAGGCATATTCCACGGTGGATTCCGTGAGGTTTTACAGTGGATTCCGTAAACTTACACTACAAGATATAGACCTTATAGCGACGTTTAAAGCGACGAAAATACAAACAACAAAATTTGCCCCCGTCGTCGGAAAAAGCGTCGTTATTGACGACGCCATGGTATCGTCGCTATTTGCGTCGCTATATGCGTCGCTATTTGCATCTCTATATGCGTCGCAAATTTGCGTCGCTATATGCGTCGCTATTTGCGTCGCTATATGCGTCGCAAATGCGACGCATATAGCGACGCAAATAGCGACGCATATAGCGACGGTTGCAGAGAATTTGCGACGCTGATAGCGACGACAATAGCGACGCCTGCAGTAAATTTGCGACGCAAATAGCGACGGTAACAGAGGAAAAAAAAATTTTGTGGCAGGGCAGCAAGCTGCCCTGCCACATATAGCACTGTGTGCTGTATGAGAGCCATACAAAATAGTTTCTGCACTGCTGCATACAAAGCGTTTGCAAACAAAAAGAATCTATACTGAAATCATAAAACTGATAGATGAAATAAATACATGATATCGCATAAAATGCGATTGGTACAATCATAAAACAATATCACTAATACATAGAAAATGTCTACATAGATCGGGCGACTAAAAACTAAAGGTATGTGAGCGCTAAGGATCCGAGGGCGAGCTACAAATCGTCGTCCCCCGAAAGCTCGTCCCTCTGCAAAGGAGCATCAAACGGATTCTGCAGAAAAAGAAACAACATATCAATCCACCATACAATAATGCATTCAAATATCTCATGGTAACTACGGACATGAAAGATGAGAGACTTACTGGGCCGCCGCGTCTGTACAATCGGTCGATCAATGATCTGAGACCGTGCCTCTCTGCATATTGAGTCTCAAGGCCTTGCGGATCACGATTTGTAATGGAGTGCTGCAAAGAAAACAAAATGCTAACTGTTAGAAATATGATTGTCAGTACAAATAATATCTCAAAAAAACAAATAAGCAAAACAAAAGAGAAACTTACAAAGTCCTCCAAATATGTCCTGTGGCCGCCACTCCCAAGATGATGTACCGATCCGGCCTCGATTCGTGCCCTCGCCGCCTCCCGCTGCTGACTCCAACGTCCTGGCGAATTTGTAGCCTCCTCCCTCAGTCGGCGCCAGTCCTCTGCATCTAACCACTCGGGCTTTGGAGCCCCACTCTTGATTGCCTTGCGTGCGTCGGATCGTCTATGTGACATGTATGCACGCATGCAATCCATCATCCAGCCCGTAGAGAATCTATCCACTGCGGCTGGCACCGGGAACTCCTCATGCAAGGATGCTACTATGTACTCCTTGCTCCCCTCCGGTATGTTCCTCCAATGATCCAGGACGTTGTGCCGAAAAACTTGTTGGCACAACTCCCTCATGCGAGCTATCACCCTCCTCCCCTCATCATTCATGATGATAGCTCCTGACCTGCCATCCACTAGGTATCCATAATCCCTAGGAGTGTGCCTCGTATGGGCCCTCTCCCATCTCCGTCCACGCTCCTGGGCATATCCAGGAGACCCCTGAACATCCGGTGTACCGACGGGGGTACCCTCTCCCGGAGTGCCACTGAAAGGGGTGCCACCAGAGGGGGTGCCACCAAAAGGAGTGCCACCAGAGGGGGTGCCCCCAAAAGGAGTGCCACCAAAAGGCGTGACATCTGCCGACGGCTGCGCAAAAGCCGGAGTAACTGGAGTGGACGTCCCCACAGGTGTGACAAATCCTGGAGGTGACCGAGCTCTAGCTGAACGACGAGACGGAGACACCGCGTCCGTGTCTCCACAGCAGCACCCCCCTGATCCTCCTGCAGTCGCAGTCCCTCCCTCTGGCCCAAGTCGCGAGCGTCGAGATCGTCTGCTCGAAGCTGAAGCATCTGATCGCACTGAAGCTGATCTAGCAGAGCGCCCTGACGAAGAACGAGACAGCTCCTGATCTGCTATCTCTCTGAATCTCGCGAGCTGATCTGGAGACATACGTGCCATCATCTCCTGAAACTCCTCATCGCTCATCCCTCGACTCATCCTGAAAATAAAGATACCTGCAGAGATAAAAAATAATGTTAGAATAATCAATTGAAACTATACAAAGCGCATTAATATAAATCATTTTTGAAAAATCCATCTTAAAATGCATATCTTATCTACCTTTATGGAAGATCTAAACAACGAATTGAGTAATACAATTCTCCAAGAATGAAGTATTCTATGGTCCCATGTTAATCTCCTGACATAACTCTGCATACACTGGAAGGTCGATAGACATGTCACCACAAAAGAACGAGTCTGCCTCGTTCTCAAAAAATTCTACGACTTCTGTATTTCCATCATTGTTAGCCGATGCGGGCTCCAAGCTTGCGGTGGCCTCCACCCCTTGTAATTTCGATCCCTCTATTTGCATATATTCTTCATCTATGCCTGGAACATCGCTTTGATCGTATACTCTCGCACCTCTAGGAGTTGAAGGTATAACATACCACCATCGAGGTTGTCGGGGATTTGGATAGAAGATTACCTGTTCACAAACACTTACAAACCGTCTTCAAACCATTGTGACATAAAGCATGTCGTATTACAATTAGCAAGCAAATGACTAGAAGATTACCTGTTCACAATGTGCCGGCAACACAAAGGTGTCGCGCAAATCCATCCATTTTTTTTCGGAATCTATTTCGAGAAATCCAGATGGACCTCGTCGAACCGTTGCGCCAGCTCCTCCAAGTACCACTTTGAACCACTGCACATCGAATATTATCATGGAGAAGCTACGGTAATCCACCGTAATAATACTTTGCAAATTCCCAAAATACTCCATCTCATCCACAACCGTGTTCGGATCCGTTGCTCGTCGCCGGCTCTCTTGCTCAAACCTTGCCATGACACCACAGTCCATTGTGGAGCGCATTTTGTCAATACGCTCCACCCGAAAATGCCGTCCGCGCGACCACGCTGCACTATATATTTTGTACTGCACATTGAAACACTCAAATTAGATGTAGCAAACAAATTCAGATACGACACATTCTAAACCCCTCATTACCTTTGGACTACATCCCCTCGAGAACTCCCACTCCTCCATTGAGACCTCTGCCCCTTCGCTGGATGCTGCGATCAAGGCTCCATGCAACCATCGTGTTGACATAAACCGCGGCATCTCCTCCATGCCTTCGGGATATCGAATCGGTCGGTGACGCGTACTGCGTCGGAATTCAGCTCGCGCTTCCTCTCGATCTTGCCTTGCAATCTGGTACTTGGCGAGCCACGTCTCCATGGAGGCATGGTGCAACATACAAAAGCGATTCACTTTCTCTTCCATTGAGGCATCCATTCTTTTTTCTACCCCATTTCCAACCACCACATCTCCAGTCAGCCTGTCATCGTCCTTGAGCGTCCATAGCATTTCATTGTCTGGTTCCACCGTTGGTAGCCATTGTGAGATATGCACTAATGCCTCTGACACCAACCAACCCTCCGCCATGCTACCTTCCGGACGAGCTCGTTGTCGCACAAAGCCTTTCAGGGTTTTCATGAAGCGCTCCAGGAAGAACATCCATCGCGTATGGACAGGTCCGGCAATCTCCACTTCGTCCACAAGATGCACAAGAAGGTGAACTTGTATCGTGAGCATGCTAGTGGGCAGGTATTTCTCAAAGAGACAGACCGTCTCAACTGCTCCCCGCCTTGCGGATTCAATAGAGGACGTCTTAATCTCTTTCTGTGAGATCCATTGCACCAAAGTCGACAGCTTGTAAATGGCCCCACGAATTTCTGGAGTTAGGCATCCCGCGATCGCGATCGGTAGGACAAACTGCCACAAATGAGAAAGCATTAAGAATAATGGTCACTTTTCAAATTTCAAAATGTCCACGCTTATTAAAATCCATTCTGTTCACAAACCTGACATATCTTATGCCAATCATGGGATTTTAGCCCAGACATTTGGTCATCTTTAGAAAATGCGGACCTGAGAGAACGCATCATACCCGTCGGAGTGCGGATAGACTTGATTACTTGCTTCACAATGCGCTCTTCTTTGGTAGACAAAACCCAGGGAGCGCGAGGAAGCTGCACTCCCCCTTCAGCACTCGACTGCGGCCAAAGCGCCTCCATCTTACCTACCTCCTTTAAATCCATTCGTGACCCTATAGTGTCTCTCTTTCCTGTGATGTGGTCCCATAGCAAGCTGCCCACATTTTTGAAAATATGCATGGGATCCAACAAGTGGTTGACCTGTAAGTGGGTCCAATATGGCAACTCGTAGAAAACTGAGAACCGTCGCATTCCATTTGGATGTGATTCCGGGTTTACCATTTTCAGCTCGTACCAGCTTGCAGCGTTCATACGTGCTGGAGGTCGTCCTGCCAAACCTTCCCTGAGTTCATGATCCTCCGGCAAGAAAGTGGCGTGTCCTTGATATACCATCTTCTTCATGGTTCGTGACCTTCGGGCGTCTAACTGTGGCCCACACAATGGACATGCATGATAACCTGAGGTAACGAGACCTGCAAGGCGATCCACGACCTAGTGAATACTTGATTGAATGAAATAAAATATAGATATTACCGGCGTGAACAAATGTCTGCTCACCTGAGCACTCTCCCAATCCCGGAAAGTCATGCATCGTCCACATGAGAATGGCTCGAATGTTGGCTGACCGCCGACCATCGCGCCTGCTCATATCTTGCACCGTGACCCCCTCCTCCCACAAAATCTTAAGCTCATCGACTAATGGACGAAGATACACGTCCATATTTTTTACTTTGTAGCGGCCCGGGACGAGCAAGCTAAGGATGAGATGTCCTTTCTTCGTAGAAAGCCATGGAGGAATGTTGTAGTTGACAAGCACTATAGGCCACACACTGTAAGAAGTCGAGCGCAGACCGAATGGGTTCACACCATCCATGGCGAGAC
This sequence comes from Lygodium microphyllum, assembly GCF_053477565.2. Taxonomy (NCBI): domain Eukaryota; kingdom Viridiplantae; phylum Streptophyta; class Polypodiopsida; order Schizaeales; family Lygodiaceae; genus Lygodium; species Lygodium microphyllum. The sequence goes on from NC_141141.1 coordinate 42,445,338, forward strand.
CGAGCCGAAGATTCCTTGGCTCTCGCGCAAAGCCTGGGAAGGTAGAGTCAATGTGGCTCCATGCGCGCGAATCTGCTGATATTCGTTGCACTCCATCCGTAGACCTATTCTGCACATGCCACGTTGTCAAGCTTGCCATGGCAGACGTGCGAAACATGTGGTTTATGCGGGGGATGAGCGGAAAGTGTCTGAGGACTTTTTGAGGGATGGTCTGCCCTTGTAAGTCCTGTCGATACCTGTGAGCACCACACTTTGGACATGTCTCCATAGTCTCGTATTCATCTCGAAACAATATGCAGTCGTTGATACATGCATGGATGTTATTGTAGTCCATGCCAAGCTTCCGTAAAACATGTCGTGCATCATCACGAGACTCAGGCATGGTGTTTGCAGGTGGCAATATATGATATTTCAATAACCTGAAAACATCATAAAACACCTTGAAAAATCCATCCATATTTACAATAATACTGTTTAAAAAAAAAACAATGAAGTCTGTATGCAAGGTACCTGAATAACTCAGTCACACTCGTATCGCTCCAACCGTATTTCGCTTGCACACTTAAGAGTGCAAGCAATGTCTTCAACCGAGATACTCGGCACCCATCATATAATGGTATGGATGCTTCCTCTCTAAGCGGGTCAGATGTCTCAACATCCATGGGAATCAATGCATCGATCATTGCCTCCATCTCAGGCTCCAAGATTGTAGGCAAGTCGGGAAGGTTGTCTGTCTCCTCTGGCATTGACGATATAGATGGGCCTTGCGAGTGGTCTATTGGCTCCTGCCATCCATCCATCTCACGTCCACGAACTCTTCTAATTGGCCGCAAAGGGTGCTCTCCCCCTTGGGTCGAGACATCACCCCCCTGGACACAAAATTTGCCAACAAGACCCAATCTTATTGTGTATGGTTTTCAATTAGCTTGAGAGTACAATGCATGAAAAATGCTAACTTGAAAATACCGTTTGCTGAAAATCTGCAATCGCCTGATCAATAATCTCAGGTTGAAACTCGCCAAATCGTCGTACGTGTTCTATAGACAATCGACGTTTTCGTCTAATTGCCAACTTGCATTGAGAGCAAGGACATGGGACACGCTGATTAAGATACGACTCGCGGTCTTGAACAATAGGACCTTCTTCGTTTGCCATCTTATCTACATTACAGCAAACGAGGCTTAAATGGATAGCTTTTTGGAGATGTACGTCAACTTGCAAGTTGACCATAAACCTTGCATTGTATATAGTAGTCGAGAGATTTTCCGATGTTATATCTCGGCCTTGTATCATGCTCAACGATTTGTTTGTCCCGGTAGATAATTTTTTGTTATATCTCGGCTTTGAGTATAAGTAATCCATTTTAAAATTAATGCGCGCCATCTATGAAATTTTACAACTATAGTAATAAAATTTATTTCAATCAATTCTACTCATAGTCATAAGACCTGAGAGAAATTATCCTATACTCAATTTAAGGGATCTCCACTTCTATAACAATAATTTTGGGTTAATTTTGATGAAGTACGTGGCCGTATGCAAAGCACATTGCATACCATTATCGATACGTATATTATCTTAAATTTCATTCCCTTCCCTCTCCCTCTCCCTCTCCCTCACCCTCTCCCTCTCTTTCTCTCACCCTCTCCCTCACCCTCTCGTTCTCTTTCTCTCCCTCTCTCATTTCCTCCCTCCTCCTCCCTCTCCCTCTCCCTCCCTCTTTCTCCCTCTTTCTCCCTCTCCCTCTCCCTCGCTCCCTCGCTCCCTCTCTCCCTCTCCCTCCCCCTCCCTCTTTCTCTCCCTCTCTCATTTCCTTCCCCTCCCCCTCCCTCTCCCTCTCCCTCTCCCTCTCTTTTTCTCCCTCTCCCTCTCTATCTCTCTTTCTCTCTCATTTCCTAAACAAGCAAAAAATAAAGTGATTTAAACATCCTCCAAGCAAAAGGGAGAGGGAGAGATACAATGCATTCTCCCTCTCTTTCTCTTTCTATCCCTCTCTCATTTCCTTCCCCTTCCTATCCCTCTCACTCTCTTTCTCTCTCATTTCCTCTCCTAAACAAGAAAAAAATAAAGTGATTCAAACATTAAACAAGCAAAAGGGAGAGGGAGGGAGAGAGAGAATGCACTCTCCCTCCTTCTCCCTCTCTTTTTCTTTCTCTCCCTCTCCTATTTCCTCCCCCTCCCTCTCCCTCTCCCTCTATTTCTCTTTCTCTTTCTTTCCCTTTCCCTCTCCCTCTCCCTCTCTTTCTCTCTTACTCTCTCGTTTCCTCTCCTAAACAAGCAAAGAAGAAAGTAATTTAAACATTAAACAAGCAAAAGGGAGAGAGAGAGAGAGAGAATGCACTCTCACTCTCTTTCTCTCCCTCTCCCTCTCTTTCTCTCCCTCTCTCTCCCTCTCCCTCTCCTTCTCTTTCTTTTCCTCTCCTAAATAAACAAAAGAGAACGATTTAAACCTTCAACAAGTAAAAGAAAGAGAGAGGGAGACTCACCAATGAGATATGGCGAGCGTGGGCGGCTTCTCTTTGCAACGAGGGCTCCTCCTCTCCTTCGCGAACAACGACGGTGGCGGTGGCGGCGGCGGCGGCAACAAGTCTCTTCCTCCTCTTCTTTCACAAAGCCTTGGCTCTCTCCCTCGCTCTCGCTCTCAAAAGGCGAAGAAAACAAAATGAAAACGGCGCTCTGGTTTCGGCCGCGCTTTTTTTTCCTGCGGCGTCGCTATTGGCGTCGCTATATGCGTCGCTATATGCGTCGCTATACGCGTCGCTATTTGCGTCGCTATTTGCGTCGCTATTTGCGTCGCAAATAGCGACGCAAATAGCGACGCGTATAGCGACGCATATAGCGACGCATATAGCGACGCCAATAGCGACGCCGATAAACGCCGTCGCTAATCGGCGTCGCTATTGCCCCAGTCCCTTGTAGTGTTAGATGACCGGGGCTCATACGCAAAGAGGATTCTTTGTGCGAGAAGTTGATGGGGACGCCTGTCCTTTTCGGGCGTTTCATTAATTTAGTGTGTACATGGGTGATTCCATAGCGGGTGATTCCGCAAAATGCATATTAAATTAATAAACGTTTATGAGTTTAGAGTGCGCACTCGTAATAAATTAAGGTTAGGATTTATTTCTAACCAGTTGATTTATTTATGTAGCTGAAGATTGCTAGGTATTCACTTTTGTCGGTTTAATTGTGTTATTTTGCTAACGATTGTGAATGCTTCAGTTGATGTGTAGAGATAGCAGCAGTGGCGGAGGAAAGCATTGGAGTCTAGCGGGTTTTTGACCTTTGGACTATATTTCGATAGGCGCCACGCCTATATTTTTTTATGTCTATAGAGACATTGATTATTTATTATTATTTTGTATGCGCTTATGCGCCTGGATATGTTATTTCTATTTGGACATTGAGATTGGGCGTGCCAGACTCTATGGGCACCGTCCATTAGCTTTATTTTCCTATTTTTGGTAGAAAGCAAACTCAAAAGCTAAAAGCTTGTCATATTTTTATAATTGGGCTATTTTTGAGCATGAAGATTGGAAATATACATTAAATACATGCTTTGTGAAGCGCTCACACAAGGCATGGGGGAGATTGAACCCAATTTGTCTCTTGCTTCATGTCGTGCTTGCTTTTACATGGGTTTTTGTGCTAAAAAGTAGAGTACTTTGTTCTTGGGGACCTTCCGGGATTCACCACGTGAGCTATCTGCGACCGATCTGCACACCAGTGGTATCAGAGCGGAGCAGAGATCAAGGGCTTCCAATCGCTACCAATCTCGGGCGAAGGCGGAGCTCCAGGAACAAACGGCCTCTACAGTCAATCTCGTCGCGAACCGTCGATACAGGCAGACTTCTGGCGATCAAGAACCCCTGTTTCCACTGTCAGATCGCAAAGAACCAAGCTCTGCAGGCGGAGGACCACGCATCCATCTCCTTCATGAAGTCGTGGAGTTACAAATAAGCTTGATTATTTTTTCTCATTATTTCATTGAAAAAAGCTTAAGCCAAAGCTTAAGAAGCTTAAAAGCTTCTCAAAAAAATTCTCATCGTGGCCTCAGAGGAGGTCCGAATTTTTCGCGCGGCGAAAAAAACGGACCCCCCCCCTCACGAAATTCACGACGGCCTGCAATTAAGCTCTTAAGCTTAACTTCTTTAAGTTAAGCTAAATCACTCCAGTCAGTTAAGGCAAACAAGTCTGTAAACTCCGGGTCCTGCGCACCAGAAGTCAAGTTCAGCAAGTCACTTGGAATCAAGTACTGCAAGTTCTACAAGTCGGCCTAAGTCCAGCAAGTCAACAACTCTGCAAGTCTGCTAAGTCTGCAACTCTGCAAGTCAGACTAAATCAGAACTGACTAGTGCTTAAAACTCATAGAAGACTTGTTCGTATGCAAAAACTCTGAACTGGAAAGTTGTTCGCAGCAAGCTGTTCTACCTATCTACAAGTTCGTTGAAGTACTTTCAGCAAACGGAGACAGAAATATTGTAGATTTTCTGAAAATTGAAGAAGAAAAATACCCAAAAATACATAGCCTTGTAACCCCAAATTTGAGCTACGCTCATCCCGCTAACTGATTTTGAGTGAGAAAGGTTTGTTGAGTTTTACAGGATGACTACCCCACATATGGATGATCCTATGGCTGAAGACGATCTACCCGAGCCTACCATGGAACAAAAGTTGGATCTTATCATGTTGCAATTGGAAGAAGAGCGAAGAGCTAGGCAAGCCTTGCAAGCGCAATTGACAAAGCTACAAGGAGCGTCCACTGATAAAGAAGAACCTCAAGCTGAAGATTTGATTCGCCGTACCATCGACGCCACTCTTGAAGCACAAACCATTCGCAAGGAATCCAAGATAAGTAAACGAAGTTTCAAGTTTCGCACTTTCAATGGCATAAGAGAAGGAAAGACTGTTTTATCATTCATTAGCCAGTTTGATGACTATTTCCATGAGGAAACTTATCCCGAGAAAGATAAAATCAAGTGTGTTACTAATCATCTGATAGACAGAGCATCACTTTGGTGGACTGTAGTCCGCAAGAGTATAGAATGTCCTGCTACATGGAAAGATTTCAAGAAGAAGTTCATGCAAAATTTCCTACCACCGCAATTTCATGAGAAGGCTATCAAGCAATGGGATTTACTTCAACAGCGCGATCGTGAGCCTATTCCACAGTACACAGAGCGTTTTTGGAATGCACTCTTACAGCTACGCATGCTTGAAGACGTACCAGAGACGACACATAAGCGGAAGTATATGTCTGGACTTCTTGGACATTACTACGCTGAGCTGAATATGTTCAAGCCTGATACCCTTGAAGACGCCATCTCCTTAGCTCACGACACTGAAGATAAGTTACGCGGAAGAGATCGACGACCACAGCCATTCCAAGCAAACGGTAATTATGGATCTAAACAATTCAATTCCAATTTCAGAAGGTTTAATCCAGGTCGTTTCTCATCACCATCTTTGCGCAAGAATTGGCCTAAACTACCTGCATTACCATCCACTGTCAATCCAAATCCTAAGCCTATTCCACAAGCAAATCCAAATATACCCAGACTCCCAGCCATTGCAAATAATGTGACCAAAGCCAAGCCCATCGTATGCTACAAGTGTCACCAGCCAGGGCATCTCGCAGCAAATTGTCATTCAAAGAAGCCATCAGCACATATCAACTACCTTGGAGCTATGGACGAAGACGAGCATGAGGATATGCCGGATTTCATTGAAGAAGAAGATGATCCTACTACTACTTCCGACACTTTACCAGGTATGCCTACTTTACATTCATTGTTGACTATGAAATGTATGGTGCATGGAACAGAAAGAACTATATTGCATGATGACGGTAGTACCCATGACTTTATTTCAGCAAAATTGGTAAAGGAATTGAAATTGCATACAGTACCGACGCACTATCGCATAAAAGCTGCATTTTTAGGTACTAGGTACAATGGCACACAAGAAGTTCAAGATTTAGAAATTCAAATTGGTCCATATATTGAAAGAAGAAATTTCTTAGTTGTCCCATTACAGTCTAGCGACATTATTCTAGGAATGCCATGGAGACACCAACATAATCCCAATATAGATTATTCCACACACACAATGAATATAAATTTTCAAGGAAAATCTATTACATTATGTGGTATGCATGCATCTCATATGTTTCCACTGCTTTCGCATACTCAAGCAAAACGTGCACTACGCAAGAACACTAAATCATATCTCATTTGGGTAAATGAATTGCATGCAAAGGAAAATCATATGCACCCTAGGCAGAAGGAATTTCTTGCATATTTTAAGGACTGTTTTGCAGAAGACCTACCACCAGGTTTACCTCCATCACGTCCAGAAGACCTACCTTGCAAAGCCCCATATAGGCACAATCAAATAGAGCAAAAAGAAATCCAGAGTCAAGTAGAAGAATTACTAAATAGAGGCTTAATTCGACCTAGCAGTTCTCCATTCGGTGCACCTGTGCTCCTAGTCAAGAAAAAGAATAATACTTATCGGATGTGTATTGACTACCAAGCATTAAACAATATCACAGTAAAGAATAGGTATCCTATACCTAGAGTTGATGACCTTATGGACAAACTGCAAGGATCTTCTATATTTAGTAAAATTGACCTTAAGTCTGGATATCATCAGGTGAGGCTTGATAGATCCGACATATTTAAGACTACATTCAGGACACAGTTTGGCCATTACGAATTCTTAGTTATGCCATTTGGATTAACTAATGCACCTGCCACTTTCAGTAGAATGATGAATCGTATTTTTCTAAAATATCAATATTGTGTGATTGTTTTCTTTGATGATATTTTAGTGTTCAATCAAAGTGAAAAAGAGCATTATGAGCATTTATCATTAGTTTTTCAATTACTGAAAGAAAATCAATTGTTTGCAAATCCTGACAAGAGTGAATTCTTTAAGACAGAAATAGAATATCTAGGTCATATTGTATCAAAAGAAGGAATAAAAGTTGATCTTAAGAAAATTGATGCAATATTGCATTGGCATGTTCCTAAAAATGTACATGAATTACGCTCATTCCTTGGTCTTGCTAGTTTCTATAGGAAGTTTGTACGTAATTTCTCATTACTTGCTTTACCACTGACCAAACTTCTTAAGAAAGGCATTGTTTATCAATGGACTGAAAACCAGCAGAAATCCTTTGATTTACTCAAACGTGCATTGACCAATGCCCCTGTTCTACAATTGCCTGACTTTAACAGACCATTCTTTCTAGTTGTGACTGATGCTAGCGGATCAGGAATAGGAGCCGTGCTAATGCAAGACAACCATCCAATAGCATATTCTAGTTCTAAGCTGAAACCCTCTGAGCTCAAATATTCCACTTATGACAAGGAACTCTTAGCAGTTGTACAAGCATTAAAACAATGGAAGCATTATTTAATGGGTTCAGAATTCATGATAAAGACCGACCAGCAAAGCATTAGACATCTACTTAGCCAACCCCAAATTTCTGACCGTCATATCAAATGGACTTCATTCATTCAAAGTTTCCATCCTATCATTCAATACCAACCTGGAAAAGAAAATGCAGTTGCTGATGCATTAAGTAGAAGACCTGCAATTCATAACATTTCTATCATATCTTTTGATTCTTTAATTGCTATGAAAGACACATATCACCAGGATATTACTTTTCATTCTGATTGGCAAAAATTAGTTCAAAATAATTTCATTCCTGTTGATTCATTGTCATATAATGATGGATTCATGTTTTTTGAAAAGAGACTGTGTGTTACTATTCCATTCCGATCTTTTGTTTTGAATGAAATTCATTGTCCCCCATATCAAGGTCATAGAGGTATCATTTCTACATTACGCATGTTAACTGAAGATTTTTATTGGCCGCATATGGATGCAGATGTATCTAATTTTGTCTCTGAATGTTTCATTTGTCAAAGAATAAAAAGACATCATGGTAAACAGTATGGATTATTAATGCCTTTATCTATTCCATCTAAACCTTGGGAACATATATCTATGGATTTCATTACTGACTTACCAAATACTAAATCTAATCATGACATGATTTGGACAATTGTAGATAGATTTAGTAAGCAAGCATATTTCATTGCATGTAAGAAAACTTTAACAGCATCACAAGCAGCACAGTTATTTTTGAAAACTGTTTTTACTAACCATGGATTGCCGAAAGTGATTATTTCAGATAGAGATTCTAGATTTTGTAATAATTTTTGGATTACACTGTTTGCAAATCTAGGCACAAAGATTGATTTCTCATCTGCATTTCATCCAGAAATAAATGGACAAACAGAAGCCACAAATAGCACCATTCTAGATCTTTTACGTGCATACACTATCTCTAAACCTCAGACATGGGACACTCATTTACATTTATTACAGTTTGCATATAACAATACACCGCACACATCTACAAAGAAAGCACCTTTTGAAGTTATTTATGGATATAGATTATCTACACCTGTTGCCTCTTTGTCTAATAGAATACAAAGTGCCGATGATATTGCTATTATGCATAACACTATTTTTGATGAAGTAAAGGATATGATTGCTAAAGCCCAACAATCATATACCAAACAAGCCAACAAGAAAAGACAAGCCATGAATTTCAAAGTTGATGATTATGTTTGGCTTAGAATAGAAAAGCATAGACTACAAAGTGTAGATAGACATCCAGTTGTCAAATTAGCTCCTAGATTCTACGGACCATTTAGAATCATTCATAAGATTAATGACAATGCATTCAAGTTAGAACTGCCATCCCATTGGAAAATTCATAATACATTTCATATTAGTTTATTGAGACCATTTAGAGGACAATTACCTATCCACCCTGTCTATGAAAACCCACCTTTACTAGAAGAAGAGACTGAAATACTTGAACCAGAAGCCATTATAGACACTGACTACATGACCACTAGAACTGGCCGAAGGTATTCTAGATATCTAGTAAAATTTAAGAACCATCCTGTAGAGGAAGCACAATGGATGCACGCTAGAGACCTAAATGCTTTCCCCACTCTGTTAGCTCCACATTGAGCTAATAGCAATTGAGGTCAATTGCTATCCCACCCCGGGGGTATGATGCCAGGAGGCATATTCCACGGTGGATTCCGTGAGGTTTTACGGTGGATTCCGTAAACTTAGATGACCGGGGCTCATACGCAAAGAGGATTCTTTGAGCGAGAAGTTGATGGGGACGCCTGTCCTTTTCGGGCGTTTCATTAATTTAGTGTGTACATGGGTGATTCCATAGCGGGTGATTCCGCAAAATGCATATTAAATTAATAAACGTTTATGAGTTTAGAGTGTGCACTCGTAATAAATTAAGGTTAGGATTTATTTCTAACCAGTTGATTTATTTATGTAGCTGAAGACTGCTAGGTATTCACTTTTGTCGGTTTAATTGTGTTATTTTACTAACGATTGTGAATGCTTCAGTTGATGTGTAGAGATAGCAGCAGTGGCGGAGGAAAGCATTGGAGTCTAGCGGGTTTTCGACCTTTGGACTATATTTTGATAGGCGCCACGCCTATATTTTGTTATGTCTATAGAGACATCGATTATTTATTATTATTTTGTATGCGCTTATGCGCCTGGATATGTTATTTCTATTTGGACATTGAGATTGGGCGTGCCAGACTCTATGGGCACCGTCCATTAGCTTTATTTTCCTATTTTTGGTAGAAAGCAAACTCAAAAGCTAAAAGCTTGTCATATTTTTGTAATTGGGCTATTTTTGAGCATGAAGATTGGAAATATACATTAAATACATGCTTTGTGAAGCGCTCACACAAGGCATGGGGGAGATTGAACCCAATTTGTCTCTTGCTTCATGTCGTGCTTGCTTTTACATGGGTTTTTGTGCTAAAAAGTAGAGTACTTTGTTCTTGGGGACCTTCCGGGATTCACCACGTGAGCTATCTGCGACCGATCTGTGCACCACTGCATGGTTTTAGAAAACCTATCTACTTGATAGACATATCTTGATCATGCAGTTGTGAAAGGAGTAGCATATATTTGCATAAAAGAAGCAAATTTATATCTGCCAAACACCTGAATAGAGTAGTCACATAGATATTGCCTTACCTTCATTAACCCCATATCGATGCTTACACCAGCATGTGGAGTTAAAATTTGTCCTTTCATAGAGGCTGCTCCTCCATATGGAATGATGTGGTTCTAGCAAAATGAAAATCCTTTATTATCAGTCATGAACCACATTAAAGTCACAAAACGTAATGATAGGTTTGGATTCACATTATGCTTGTTACATGCTTTAACAATTTGAACTAGATCATCCTAAGACCTATCATTATGACAATTAATGAAGAAATTAACAACTTCTAACCATATAAAACAAAAGACAATGTGGTTTGAACACACAACCTTGGGTATACTACCACATCTGGAATATTTATAGTAGGATGAAAAGTGTTGGGAGACTTTGAATGAAGCAACCACTCCTCCTCATCTATGACAACACGCTCAACCTACAAAGGAACAAGCTATAGTTTAGATCTTGAATGATTTGGCATGCCCTTTTCTTTTTACTCAATGCATTGCAGCCACCTTAATAGAGAGTTAGACCTAGTCTATACGCTTTTTCTTCTTGGACAGATAAAGATATGCCTTTGAGTTTAGAAAAGGTTGATATTTAGGAAGTACCAAGGGTAGCAAACAACCAAAAAGTCAAAAAACAACCTCCCAAAGGGGAAAATACAAGTTCACCAATTTGGTATTATAAAGGGAGAGACTATTGATTGTTACATGGAACTAAACTAAGTAATGGGGACATTACATTTCCCATAAACTGTAGCTATGGGAGTTCTCTTCATAACATAGACAATAGTATAAACAGATTCAAACCAAAAATATTTTTGCATATTCTTTTCAGCCCCATCCATGCCTGTGCAACTTTCACAATATGCCTATTTTTTTTTCTACAACCCCATTTTGCTATGGGATATACCTACAAGTTAATTATCTCTTTATCTTGTGAGACCTCAAAAAGTCACTAAAATCATTAGAGAGATACTCTCCCCCTCATTTGATTTTAGGCACTTAGCTTTCAAGCCTATTTTTGTTTCAATAACACCCTTGAAAGTTTTGAAGTGCTCAAATACATCACTCTTTTCCTTCATGAAATATATCCATAACTTTCTTGAACAATCATCAATAAACGTGACAAAGTATTTTCTGCCACCAAGAGATATGTTCTATATGCACAATATCAAGTATATTTTTGCTCACAACTCTGTCATGTAAAAAAGGTTATCTTGCATACCTACCAAATTGACATGCTTCACATACTTTATGAATTTCTGCAACTCTAAAAGCAAGCAACCCTCCTTTTCCTTTAGCATACATAGCAGCATTCATAGCAAGAATTTTAGCATCTAAAGTAAACATGTGGCCAAATCATTAGGAAAAAAATGAACTCACAAATGGGCCTTTTAGCCCTCCCCCCCCCCCCCCCCTCCTCCTTAAAACAAGAAAAAGAGGAGAGAAGAATAGTAAAATAATCCTCCTCTCTCTCCACTTTTGCAGTCATCGTTTTTCTTTTTTTATATTATCTACAAAGATATACTCAGATTCCTTCTCTCTCCTCATTCAAGAAGTCTTTTTCAACCAAATTTTATATTAAAAAAGGAGTTAGTTACGGGAGTGTGGTGCTTCGTTTTCAATGCAAAATGATTAGCAGATACAAGGTAATTGATTTTTTAATCGAGAACAAGGAAAATGAAATTTTGGAAGTTCTTTTTAAGATATTTTGGGGATTTTTTATATCCTATCTTTTGGTCAAAAAACAAACCAGCTGGTCAAATTTTGTGTTTTCTGGATATGTTTTTGGAGGCAAAATAGAAATATCTAAAATACGAAAAGTCTTGGACATCCCTATCCTCTGAGCTATTTTCTCCCATATCTAAACTCTCTCATGGTTCTATTGTGACCTCTTCTCTGTGTTTATGTAACCTTCATTAACAGAGGGAATTACTTACACCCTCCTTTCCCTTGGCACCTTTGTATGTCTCTCTGTGCATCTCCACTCTACCTCTCGTGACAACCAAGTAGACTCCCCATTTCTATTAATAGTAAAATAAATACATGAAAGAAGGAACTGCATATTGAGGTAGAGATTGAATATGCCCCATTATTCAAAAGAACCCAGCGTACCAGTATCAACCCTCAGGTTTTGTAGAGTTACAGGCAAATGGGATTGAAACATGTGGATTTGTGGGTTGATGGGGGAATCTACCCAATTGACCCCTTAAACAATAGGCCTCCAACTTTCTTAGGAATCAAAACTTTGCTAAAGTATGTGTGCGAGGGTGAAAATGGGTTACTTGGTTATACTAGGTGGCTCAATGATTAGGCATTTAAAGTATTTAGAACTTGCCAAGCAACCATTAAAAAATGCCATGATGTGATCGCTACACATCAACTTCATATACAACAGCCCGTAGGACAAGTGGTACAGCTGAATGACACTATAATTCAACAAAACAATCAAATTATTTCAATGCAAGACACTATCCATGACATTGGTATCTCATATGAGGAGGCAAAGGCACAATCGGATGACTTGAGAAAGATCAACAGCAAGCTAACACATGAGCGCAAACGAAAGAAGAAGCCAATCAATGAGTTAATTGTGAATAGTGGCCAGTGGAAGCAATGTATCAAAGCATGTAAGGTAGCTTAGAAAGAGAACCTAGGTGAGGGTGAGGTTGGATCGTGTATTAGTAGATTGTTGAAGGCAAGCACATTAGAAAATGCTTTGAGCAATCCTAAGTTTAAGGCTGTGAAGGAAAAGGTGATTGAGTGCACATTAAAAGATGTGTCAAATGAGTTCTCAGCTGTGGATGCACAGTCTATTTGTGACAGGGCTAGCATTAGCACAACGACTTACTCAAAGATATTCGAAGGCGTGAAGGATGGGTTTGGTCGTATGCTAAAGAGAAATAGAATCGTACCTCTGTCTCAACCTTCAAAGTTAATAGAGGCCCGACAGCAACTTAATACAAAGGTTTTGGAGTTGAGAAGAGATCCCATGCATGTTCAATGTGTGGAAACACTAAAGGTTGGGACAAAAAATGCATATGAGGTGAAGTTCACCAAACTCAACAATTACTATTTAGATTTGAACACCTGCATTCGGCAATGGTAATGTACTACAATATGTCTGTTGAGGAATGTAATGGTAAATTGCAGATTGTTATAAAATTAGATGAAAGTGAGATCACCAAAGGAGTAAAGCTTGAAAGAGTTAGTGTAACTCTGATGAATAGAGCTTTACAATTCGACAAGAACAACCCTGTGAACTTTAGTGTTCAATCTGAGCACCATGTGTGGTGGCTCGATGTATTTGAAGTTCTTAAGGAAATATTTGAGGTGCTTCAGCTACTCTTTATGCACACAAGCATTCCAAGCATCATCAATTGTCAGGAACATGGTGAGATGCTCTCGGTTGAAGGGTATGGTCAATACTTGGTTGAATGGCATCTTGCAGAAGACTTGAAAACTTTAAAATGCATGTGTGGAATCTCCAATGGTGCAAATATAAAGAATCCATGCCTATATTGCTTGACAGAGAGGGTGGAAGAAAAGGACGGAAAGAAGAACTAGCGAAAGGTGACAAGTGTTGCACCGACGCGCAATAGAGAAGATCCCACTTGGAAGCCCATCTTCAACATTCCCTTGGATCGTATTTACATTTGTTCATTACATGCTTTTGTCAGAATCATGGAGAAACTTGTATATGAATACATTTGCTTTGCTTATAGGATGCAACCAAAAAAAGAAGCCATTGCAACGTGTAGGAATGTGGAGCGAGTGCTATCAGAAATTGGGCTACACAAGCATCAAGTGACGATTGAAAAAGATGAGAAGAGATCAAGAAAATCTGGTAACTTTCCAAAAAAGCCTTACTTTGGAGGAGCAAAGGCTAGGAAGTTTCACTCAGTACCCATCAATGAGGAAGGGAATGTCATGGTTCATAGGCCACAGGACTACGATGGGTGGAAAAAGTTACATTTTGCAGTTCTTGATTGAAGTAATGGAGGAAAAACAAGATTGGCCAAAGCTAAGGTTTGGATAAGTCTTAACAAATTGGCTCCCTTACTTTGCAAGATGGCGTTTAACAATGAAGATAAGAAAGAATCTATTAATGTTGTGCATAGCTTCTACGAAAACATGGTGAAAGTATGGGACAAAAGCTCTATCACACATTACATGGTGCGTACTATGTTAATATTTTAAAATTGTATAAATTGTATAAACTATTGAGCATAGTTTTACTCATGTGTGATATGTCTCTTTGTAGCATATCCTTGAGGCACATGGGCCATACTTTGCAAAAAAGGGAAGCATCGAAATTTGGTCCACACAAGGGATGGAAATTTCACATTGGATAGCGCGTGGTGCATACAAAAGAAAAACTGATCATGGTGGAGGGGTGAATGGTAGCAATCCAATGATCCAATTGCTATCTTGGTGGTATAGGATTATAGTAGGGGATGAAGCTAAACTCTTGCAAAAGAGAGAAAATGAAAGTGCTGATGAATCGGCTGTAGACATGATGAAATCACGTCGTGTCACTAAAAGTGTATGTTATGAAGCCTCAAGTTCCAAACAAAACCATGCCAAGTGGTTAGAAACAAGGCTTCGACAAGGCTACAAATGGGTTTGAAGAGAGCTAAGATAGTAAGATGAACAATGTGAGTCAGTATGAATGCAATTCATAGTTTAAGAGAGAAAGGGAGAGTGTGCATCTATGTGAATGAGTCTCACAGTTTAGGGTTATATAAAAGAGGGCTTCACTTTCTATCTTATTCATTAGGTTCTCACATCTCTTGTGCAGGAAAGATGGCTAGGTCTAAGGTAGTTGCAAATAAGCTTCCGCTCAGAGCCCCATATCGTGTTCAGTCCCTTGGAGCATCTACTACTCAAATGCACCCCCTTCTCAACCTAATCCACATTCCTCAAGATGCCTTTATAAGGATCCTCCTCAGCATCCCCACAAGAAACACAAGTGGAAGCCAGATACAGTGGCCTTGAGAGAAATTAGAAGGTATCAACGCTCTTTTGATCTCATCATTCCGAAGGTGAGCTTCTCGAGACTTGTTCGTGAGATTATGCAAGACCTCTACTGGACAGAAATCAAAAGGTAGTTTTTGGCACAAGGTTAGGATAGATCTAATCGCTTCATAAAAGAATGTCTTCATGCTCTACAGTGTGCTGCAGAGGCCTTTTAATTTGACTTGATGACTGATGCTCAACGTTATGCAATACATGTGAAGCGTATCACTGTAACTCCCAAGGACTTCCAACTTGTAAGAAATCTTCAAGCAGTGAAGGATGCATTCGTTCCAATGGAATGAACACGGTTTGTAATGTTATCTTTTTTGGCATAGTGTTATCCTTGTGCATTGGACATATGACTATGTCCCAATGCAAAACTATTGTATGCGCACTTAAAATATGAATTAAAATTTTACACTTGTCCTTCGCTCTCAACTTTGACTGTGCATCTTCGCTGTATTTTCAATTCTTACTTACAATTTTTGTTAGCACTGTCAATTTCAATAGGAATAATATGCAAAAGTTTGCCATTTCTTGTTGTAGACTTTACTCTTGATGCTTTTGTATAGTCTATGTGGTGCGAAGTTTCTAAGGGCTAGTAGTCGCGATGTTGATTTCTCAATTATCAATCCATCCATAATTTTGGTATGGGATGATTTTTAAAATACTAAACTGTATCGGAATGCGACGAAACTTCACACACGCACTCGTTAAGTTGTAAGAGTCCAAATTATTATTTTTTGAAAAAAAAGTGCCTGCAAATCCCTGGTCTGAAGTCTGGCATGTGGAGCTACTTTTCTCATGTAGGAAAGTGGCCCCAAACGCTAGACTTTGGACCAAGGGTCTACAGGCTTATGGATTTATGATCACATGATGGATAGCGTGTATGAAGCTGCATTAACCCGGTTTTAGGGTTTAAATGGGTTAAAAGTTCATTCTTCTTCTCATTTTCACATCTTGATTTCTTTTCTTTCTCCATTTTCACATCCCCAACCTCTGTCTCTTCTCTGCCTTGCCCTCCTTGAGCTTGCATGGCACGCACTAAGCAAACATGTCACTATTTTGGCCCTGGGAAGACATCACGCCAAGGCCCGCCACCTAGAGCACAAGGTGGAGCCTCCTCTAGTGCAGCAATAGGTGCTCCCCGTAGAGCACAAGGAACACCACAGAAGAAGAGGAGATGGAAACCAAGCATTGTTGCCCTTCAAGAGATAAGGAGAATCCAACGCGGATACGAGCTTCTCATCCCGAATGGTTCTTTTCATAAGGTTATTCGAGAAGTCATGCAAGACTTGGAGCTGAAAGGGATGAGAAGATTTTGGGCACGAGTGCGGGATGGCCCACCAGCAGGAAGGTGGATTGTTGCAGCTATGGAGGCCCTACAAACAACTACAAAGGGGTTTCTCATTGACTTGTTCGATGATACACAGCTTGCGGCCATCCATGCAAAGCGTGTCACGATCATAGATAAATACATGAACTTTATCATTCGGCTTTTGGTGCGCAGATCGGTCGCAGATAGCTCACGTAGTGAATCCCTGAAGGTCCCCAAGAACAATGAACTCTACCTTTTTGCACAAAAAACAATGTAAAAGCATGCACGACAAGAGGCAAGAGACAAATTGGGTTCAATCTCCCCCATGCCTTGTGTGAGCGCTTCACAAAGCATGTATTTAATGTATATTTCCAATCTTCATGCTCAATAATAGCCCAATTACAAAAATATGACAAGCTTTTTAGCTTTTGAGTTTGATTTCTACAAAAATAGGAAAATAAAGCTAATGGACGGTACCCATAGAGTCTGGCACGCCCAATCTCAATGTCCAAATAGAAATAACATAACCGAGCGCATAGGCGCATACAAAATAATAATCAATTATCGATGTCTTAATAGACATAACAAAATATAGGCGTGGCGCCTATCAAAATATAGTCCAAAGGTCGAATACCCGCTAGACTCCAATGCTTTCCTCCGCCACTGCTGTTATCTCTACACATCAACTGAAGCATTCACAATTGTTAGTAAAATAATACAATTAAACCGAAAAAAGTGAATACCTAGCAGTCTTCAGCTACATAAATAAATCAACTGGTTAGAAATAAATCCTAACCTTAATTTATTACGAGTGCGCACTCTAAACTCATAAACGTTTATTAATTTAATATGCATTTTGCAGAATCACCCGCTATGGAATCACCCATGTACACACTAAATTAATGAAACGCCCGAAAAGGACAGGCGTCCCCATCAACTTCTCACACAAAGAATCCTCTTTGTGTATGAGCCCTGGTCATCTAAGTTTATGGAATCCACCGTAAAACCTCACGGAATCCACCGTGGCACGGAATCCACCGTGGAATATGCCTCCTGGCATCATACCCCCGGGGTGGGATAGCAATTGACCTCAATTGCTATTAGCTCAATGTGGAGCTAACAGAGTGGGGAAAGCATTTAAGTCTCTGGCGTGCATCCATTGTGCTTCCTCTACACGATGGTTCTTAAATTTTACTAGATATCTAGAATACCTTTGGCCAGTTCTAGTGGTCATGTAGTCAGTGTCTATGATGGCTTCTGGTTCAAGTATTTCAGTTTCTTCTTCTAGTAAAGGTGGGTTTTCATAAACAGGGTGGATAGGTAATTGGCCTCTAAATGGTCTCAATAAACTAATGTGAAATGTATTATGAATTTTCCAATGAGATGGCAATTCTAACTTGAAGGCATTGTCATTAATCTTATGAATAATTCTAAATGGTCCATAGAATCTAGGAGCTAATTTGACAACTGGATGTCTATCTACACTTTGCAGTCTACGCTTTTCTATTCTAAGCCAAACATAATCATCAACTTTGAAATTCATGGCTTTTCTTTTCTTGTTGGCTTGTTTGGTATATGATTGTTGGGCTTTAGCAATCATATCCTTAACTTCATCAAAAATACTGTTGTGCATAGTAGCGATATCATCAGCACTCTGAATTCTATTAGACAAAGATGCAACAGGTGTAGATAATCTATATCCATAAATGACTTCAAAAGGTGCTTTCTTTGTAGATGTGTGCAGTGTATGGTTATATGCAAACTGTAATAAATGCAAATGAGTATCCCATGTCTGAGGATTAGAGATAGTATATGCACGTAAAAGATCTAGAATGGTGCTATTTGTGGCTTCTGTTTGTCCATTTGTTTCTGGATGAAATGCAGATGAGAAATCAATCTTTGTGCCTAGATTTGCAAACAGTGTGATCCAAAAATTATTACAAAATCTAGAATCACGATCTGAAATAATCACTTTCGGCAATCCATGGTTAGTAAAAACAGTTTTCAAAAATAACTGTGCTGCTTGTGATGCTGTTAAAGTTTTCTTACATGCAATGAAATATGCTTGCTTACTAAATCTATCTACAATTGTCCAAATCATGTCATTGTTAGATTTAGTATTTGATAAACCAGTAATGAAATCCATAGAAATATGTTCCCAAGGTTTAGATAGAATAGATAAAGGCATTAATAATCCATACTGTTTACCATGATGTCTCTTTATTCTTTGGCAAATCAAACATTCAGAAACGAAATTAGATACATCTGCATCCATATGTGGCCAATAAAAATCTTCAGTTAACATACGTAATGTAGAAATGATACCTCTATGACCTTGATATGGGGGACAATGAATTTCATTCAAAACAAAAGATCGGAATGGAATAGTAACACACAGTCTCTTTTCAAAAAACATAAATCCATCGTTATATGACAATGAATCAACAGGAATGAAATTATTTTGAACTAATTTTTGCCAATCAGAATGAAAAGTAATATCCTGGTGATATGTATCTTTCATAGCAATCAAAGAATCAAAAGATATGATAGAAATATTATGAATTGCAGGTTCTGCTCAATGCATCAGCAACTACATTTTCTTTTCCAAGTTGGTATTGAATGATAGGATGAAAACTTTGAATGAAGGAAGCCCATTTGATATGACGGTCAGAAATTTGGGGTTGGCTAAGTAGATGTCTAATGCTTTGCTGGTCAGTCTTTATCATGAATTCTGAACCCATTAAATAATGCTTCCATTGTTTTAATGCTTGTACAACTGCTAATAGTTCTTTGTCATAAGTGGAATATTTGAGCTCAGAGGGTTTCAGCTTAGAACTAGAATATGCCATTGGATGGTTGTCTTGCATTAATACAGCTCCTATTCCTGATCCGCTAGCATCGGTCACAACTAGAAAGAATGGTCGGTTAAAGTCAGGCAATTGTAGAACAGGGGCATTAGTTAATGCACGTTTAAGTAAGTCAAAGGATTTCTGCTGATTTTCAGTCCATTGATAAACAATTCCTTTCTTAAGAAGTTTTGTTAATGGTAAAGCAAGTAATGAGAAATTACGTACAAACTTCCTATAGAAACTAGCAAGACCAAGGAATGAGCGTAATTCATGTACATTTTTAGGAACATGCCAATGCAATATTGCATCAATTTTCTTAGGATCAACTTTAATTCCTTCTTTTGATACAATATGACCTAAATATTCTATTTCCGTCTTAAAGAATTCACTCTTTTCAGGATTTGCAAACAATTGATTTTCTTTTAGTAATTGAAAAACTAATTATAAATGCTCATAATGCTCTTTTTCAGCTTGACTAAACACCAAAATATCATCAAAGAAAACAATCACACAATATTGATATTTCAGAAAGATACGGTTCATCATTCTACTGAAAGTAGCAGGTGCATTAGTTAATCCGAATGGCATGACTAAGAATTCGTAATGGCCAAACTGTGTCCTGAATGCAGTCTTAAATATGTCGGATCTATCTAGCCTCACCTGATTATATCCAGACTTAAGGTCAATTTTACTAAATATAGAAGATCCTTGCAGTTTGTCCATAAGGTCATCAACTATAGGTATAGGATACCTATTCTTTACAGTGATCTTATTTAATGCTCGGTAGTCAATACACATACGATAAGTATTATTCTTTTTCTTGACTAAGAGTACAGGTGCACCGAATGGGGAACTGCTAGGTCGAATTAAACCTCTATTTAGTAATTCTTCAACTTGACTCTGGATTTCTTTTTGCTCTATTTGATTGTGCCTATATGGTGCTTTGCAAGGTGGTTGTGTGCTAGGTATTAGATCAATCTTATGGTCTTCTGGACGTGAAGGTGGTAAACCTGGTGGTAGGTCTTCTGCAAAACAGTCCTTAAAATATGCAAGAAATTCCTTATGCCTAGGGTGTATATGATTTTCCTTTGCGTGCAGTTCATTCACCCAAATGAGATATGATTTAGTATTCTTGCGTAGTGCATGTTTTGCTTGAGTATGCGAAAGCAATGGAAAAATATGAGATGCATGCATACCATATAATGTAATAGATTTTCCTTGAAAATTAATATTCATTGTGTGCGTGGAATAATCTATATTTGGATTATGCTGGTGTCTCCATGGCATTCCTAAAATAATGTCACTTGACTGTAATGGGACAACTAAGAAATTTCTTCTTTCAATATATGGACCAATTTGAATTTCTAAATCTTGTACTTCTTGTGTGCCATTGTACCTAGTGCCTAAAAATGCAGCTTTTATGCGATAATGCGTAGGTACAGTATGCAATTTCAATTCCTTTACCAATTTTGCTGAAATAAAGTCATGAGTACTACCGTCATCATGCCATATAGTTCTTTCTTTTCCATGCACCATACATTTCATAGTCAACAATGAATGTGGAGTAGGCATACCTGGTAAAGTGTCGGAAGTAGTAGTAGGATCATCCTCATCTTCAGTGAAATCCGGCATATCCTCATGCTCGTCTTCGTCCATAGCTCCAAGGTAGTTGATATGTGCTGGTGGCTTCTTTGAATGACAATTTGCTGCGAGATGCCCTGGCTGGTGACACTTGTAGCATACTATTGGTTTGGCTTTGGTTACATTATTTGCAATGGCTGGAAGTCTGGGTACATTTGGATTTGCTTGTGGAATAGGCTTAGGATTTGGATTGACAGTGGATGGTAATGCAGGTGGTTTAGGCCAATTCTTGCGGAAAGATGGTGATGAGAAATGACCTGGATTAAACCTTCTAAAATTGGAATTGGATTGTTTAGATCCATAATTACCGTTGGCTTGGAATTGCTGTGGTCGTCTGTCTCTTCCGCGTAACTTATCTTCAGTGTCGTGAGCTAAGTGTTGAGATATCGAGCTCCACTCGTGATACGCCAGGGTGACCGTTGTATATTTATGTCACCGACTTGTCAGTTGCAGACGCGGTTGGTACACCGCCCATGAATAATAGCTACATGATAGCTATCCTTATCTACTCTAGTTCGTGGCTCAGTTAGTATGCCACCTTAGTTAGTTGAGTTTGGTTTGAGACCCATATATAGGGTTCTTCTATTTCTTTGTACTTGAGTTCTTTTGGCTTACACAACTAAGAAGAGGAAAACTGTTTTCAGCCTCCACCCTTGTGTGTCTTCCCCCATTGTGCAAGCAAGAAAGCTTCAAGCGAGACTCCTTCCTTCTCTCCCACAATCTTGACATGGTATCAGAGCCTTGTTCGTGGTAAGGAGCTCAAGAAAGCAAGCCAAGCTCGCGGTGGTCTGGTAAGAGGAGCAGTGTTGCTTTCATTTCCTGTTTTGGGAGCAGATCTCTGCAGGTAGCACAGCCGGAAATTGCAGGAGTGCATTGTCTCAGGTTGAGACGCCCTTCGCGGTGAAGCAAGAGGGCAGTATATGCTGCGGGAGAGGGCTTTAGCCCTTGGCGACCTTGTTTTTTTTATTTGAGGCCATTTCGGGGCCTGTTTTGCAGACGGAAGTTTTCTGCACGCACTCAAGAAAAGGCTCAGTTTTATGCTGTGCGACCACTGTTCTACAGGTCGGTGAAAAGTTACTGTAGAAATTGCATCGTATGCTTGTGCGCAGAGACATTGGGAGTTTCAGAATCATCCTTGGTTCCTGTTTATGCAAAAACGTCACTAGGAAGTGACTGTGTGGTCAAATACCACTTTCGCCAGTTTTGCAGATTTGCCCTTGTGAGGGTGAAGCTGTGTTTTTTGCAGTGACAGAATTTCTTGCAGTATTCTGTAATGGCGTCTGATTCTCTTTCACAGATTGTCACTGAAAAGCTTGACAAGAACAACTTCCAGGCATGGAAGTTTAGAATGACGAATTTCCTTATGGGAAAAGGATATTGGGAATTTGTTGCAGGAAATGAAGAAGAACCAGTTCTTCCTGATGTTCCCAATCAACAACAAATGCAGGCATTTAAAACATGGCATGAGAGAGCCAGGAAAGTTATGTATTGGCTGTCTATCAGTATTTCAGACTCTATGATTGTGCATATTCAGGATGCAAGTACGCCAAAGGAGGCATGGGATACTTTGTCAAAAATGTATAGCACAAATACGCAAGCCAAGAAAATGTAGCTCAAGCAAGAGTTGCATAATGTGCAAAGAGAAAGTATGAGCATCAACGACTACCACATGAAGGTGAAGAAGATTGCAGATGCACTTGCTTCCATTGGGTCGCCAGTGGAAGATGATGATTTAGTTTCCGTGACCTTGAATGGTCTAGGAAAGGATTATGCACAGTTTCGGACATCCATTTCAGTTCGTGAAAGATTTCCTGATTTTGAGGAGTTGATTGCTCTTCTAATTTCTGAGGAACAGAGAAATGGTGGTGCATCTTCTTCAGGAGGAACTTCAAAAGAAGCTGTCTTCTACTCAAATGCTGGAAGAGGTAGAGGCAGAGGTAGAGGAGGCCGATTTGGAGGCCGTGGCAGAAATCAGAATATGCAGCAAACTCAAGAAAACCAGTCCTATGGAGGAGGACGTGGTAACTCTAGAGGCAGGGGGAGCCAAAGAGGTCGTGGTGGATGGCAAAGAGGCCAAAATGCAAACAGTAATGTTGAATGCTACTATTGTGGTAAAATGGGTCATATGGCTAAAGACTGCTATAAAAAGCAGAATGACATCATGAATGGAAAACTGCAACAAGGGAATTATGCATCTTCTAGCAGACAGGGTGATGACAGAAATGAGCATTTGTTCATGGTGCAGCACATGAACAATTCTGTGACAAGTGCAGAAGAAAGCAATGGTGTATGGTACGTTGACTCAGGTGCATCAAACCACATGACAGGTCATGCAGAATGGATGGAGGATGCAAGGAAAATGGAAAAACCAGGATTTGTGGAGACTGGTGATGATACTGCACATCCGATTGTGCAGATTGGAAAAATTCCTTTGTCTATGCAGGATGGGAAAAAGAAATACCTGTCCGATGTATTTCATGTCCCGAATATCACCAAGAATCTGGTTTCAGTTGGTCAAATGGTTGAACAGGGCTTGCAGGTCAGATTTAATCCTCATGGATGCTTTGTTGAGGATATGAAAAATAAAGGTCGCTTGATAGCAAAAGGAAAGAAGAAGGGCAGAATGTTTACATTGGATGCAGACATGTCTGAATTGAGTGCAGCAATGTTTGCACATGGGACCGGTGTAGTTGCAGATATTGATATCTGGCATAAACGCATTGGTCATGTTAATGTACAGCGACTTAAATCAATGCAGGCCCAAAATATTGTTGCAGGATTGCCCAAATTCAAGGTTGCAGAAATGCATAAGGTATGTGAAGCCTATCAGTTTGGAAAACAGGCAAGGAAACCATTTCCTAGACATGTTCAAGAGAGTGAGAAGCCATTGGAATTAATTCACTCTGATGTGTGGACAACTAAAGCTGCATCTCTTGGAGGCTGTCATTATTTTGTCAGTTTTATTGATGACTATAGCAAAAAAATTTGGGTGTATTTTATGAAAAAGAAAAGTGAAGTTTTTGGGCATTTCAAAACTCTTAAAGCTATGGTTGAAAAAGAAACAGGCTTGCAGATAAAATGCCTAAGGTCAGATGGAGGGGGAGAGTACCTCTCAAATGAGTTTGCAAAGTTCTTGCAGGAGCATGGCATAAAGCAGCAATATTCATGCAGTTATACCCCACAACAAAATGGAATTGCAGAAAGGAAAAACAGGCATATTGGAGAGGTATCTCGTGCCATGCTCAATGAAAAAGACTTGCCAGATTTTTATTGGGCTGAAGCAGTTGCTACAGCAGTCTACATAATGAACAGGACTCCCACTGCAGCAATACATGGAATGACTCCAGAGGAGAGGTATACTGGTAGGAAACCAGATATTTCTCATTTGAAAATTTTTGGTTGCATTGCCTATGTACATGTGCCAGATGAGCTGAGATCCAAGTTGGATCCAAAAGCTGAGAAGTGCATCTTTATTGGTTACTCTCTGCAGCAAAAAGGGTATAGATGCTATAACCCTTCTACTCGTAAGTTTACAGTGAGCAGAGATGTTGTTTTTGATGAGATGAGTAGCTGGTATAAACCAGTAAATGTGATTGATGATGAAGATGCACAAAATGGTAATGCTACACAGAATTCACAGCAGCAGTCACAAAATATTAGTGGACCTGGAGCGTCCTCTAGCAGTGGTTCACATTCTTCGCCATGGACAGGCAGATTGAGATCAGGAGAATCTTCTCAAAGCAATGCAGATAGTGGTATGCAGGTATCACGAAAAGGAAAAGAGAAGGTTGATCAGCCCATGTTTGATGTGAATGCAGGTCACTCTTATGTGGATGGTGAATCCAGTGGCTCAGAACAGAGCATTGATGATGAGTTGGGTATTCCTTCTATTGTTACACCTGGAGTAAGGAAGACCAGGGATGTTTTGAGAGCACCTGGGAGTGAACCTACTTTGCGCAGGTCTACAAGAGCTAGGTATCCTGTGGATAGGCTGAAATATGATGGATTTACAGCCATTCACTATGCATATATGGTCAAAGTGATACAGGAACCAGAACCCACATCTTTTGAGCAAGCCATGGGAAAAGAAAAATGGGAGAAAGCCATGGATGAAGAAATGGATGCCTTGGAAGCAAATGCTACATGGAAATTGGTACCTTTGCCTAAAGGTAAGAATGCAATTGGCTGTAAGTGGGTTTATAAGGTGAAGCACAATGCTGATGGTTCTGTGAACAGATACAAGGCAAGATTAGTAGTCAAGGGGTATGCACAAACATATGGCATTGACTATGAAGAAACATTTAGTCCGGTTGCAAGGATGGCAACCGTAAGAGCAGTCATTGCTATGGCTGCATCAAAGGGATGGTCTTTACATCAGATGGATGTAAAGAATGCCTTCTTGCATGGTGATTTGCAAGAAGAGGTCTATATGGAGCAGCCACCAGGTTATGTGCATGCTGTTCATCCTGAGTTTGTTTGCAGGTTGAAGAAAGCCTTGTATGGCTTGAAGCAAGCACCTAGAGCATGGTCTGACAAGATAGGACAGTATCTTGTCACTATTGGCTTTCAGATTTCCAAGGCAGATTTCTCACTTTATGTGAGAAAAACAGAGAAAGGTATTATGCTGCTTGTCATTTATGTTGATGATTTGATTATGACAGGTGACAGTGATGAAGATATCCTTCATGTGAAAATGCTATTGAAGCAGAAGTTTGAGATGAAGGATTTGGGAGAGCTGCGTTATTTCTTGGGCATTGAGGTGATTAGATCACCAGGTGGGATACAGCTCTTGTAGAGGCAGTATGGATTGGACATGCTGTCCAAATATGGGATGACAGGCTGTAAGCCTATTTCAGTTCCTTTGGAGCAAAATGTGAAGCTGAGCACAGATGCAGGTGAGCTTCTAGAAGACCCTACTATGTACAGACGCATAGTAGGAAGTTTGATTTATATGACTATTACCAGGCCAGATTTGAGCTATGCTGTTGGATTGGTAAGTCAGTTTATGCAGGCTCCAAGGAAACCACATTTGGATGCGGCTAGACGCATACTTAGGTATGTGAAGTCCACATTGCAGTATGGACTATTTTATGAGACTGGGGTTCAGATACAGTTGCATGGATACACTGATGCTGATTGGGCTGGTAGTATTTCTGATAGACGATCTACCAGTGGATATGTATTCTCTTTTGGGAGTGCTGCAGTCACTTGGAGCAGCAAGAAACAGCCTACAGTTGCCTTGTCGAGCACAGAGGCTGAGTACAGGGGTGCAGCAATGGCTGCATGTGAGGTAGCTTGGTTGCATAAGCTACTTTATGATATGCATCAGTCTACAGATGGGCCAGTTGTCATTTATTGTGACAACATGAGTAGTATACACTTGGCAAATAACCCAGTCTATCATGCTAGAACAAAGCACATTGAGGTGCATTATCACTATGTGCGAGAGAGGGTTTTACTAGGTCTTATTGATCTAGTTTATGTCAGCACAGAGGATCAGGTAGCTGACATATTCACGAAGGCATTGGGCGCAGAGAAGCTGCGCAAGTTCAGAGACCTGCTTGGTGTGCAAGAATTGGGATTGAGCTCGAGGGGGAGTGTTGAGATATCGAGCTCCACTCGTGATACGCCAGGGTGACCGTTGTATATTTATGTCACCGACTTGTCAGTTGCAGACGCGGTTGGTACACCGCCCATGAATAATAGCTACATGATAGCTATCCTTATCTACTCTAGTTCGTGGCTCAGTTAGTATGCCACCTTAGTTAGTTGAGTTTGGTTTGAGACCCATATATAGGGTTCTTCTATTTCTTTGTACTTGAGTTCTTTTGGCTTACACAACTAAGAAGAGGAAAACTGTTTTCAGCCTCCACCCTTGTGTGTCTTCCCCCATTGTGCAAGCAAGAAAGCTTCAAGCGAGACTCCTTCCTTCTCTCCCACAATCTTGACACTAAGGAGATGGCGTCTTCAAGGGTAGCAGGCTTGAACATATTCACTTCAGCGTAGTAATGTCCAAGAAGTCCAAACATATACTTCCGCTTATGTGTCGTCTTTGGTACGTCTTCAAGCATGCGTAGCTGTAGGAGTGCATTCCAAAAACGCTCTGTATACTGTGGAATAGGCTCACGATCTCGCTGTTGAAGTAAATCCCATTGCTTGATAGCCTTCTCATGAAATTGTGGTGGAAAGAAATTCTGCATGAACTTCTTCTTGAAATCTTCCCAAGTAGCAGGAC
This sequence comes from Lygodium microphyllum, assembly GCF_053477565.2. Lineage (NCBI taxonomy): Eukaryota > Viridiplantae > Streptophyta > Polypodiopsida > Schizaeales > Lygodiaceae > Lygodium > Lygodium microphyllum. Next base: position 42,472,480 of record NC_141141.1, read on the forward strand.
ATTCTATGCTCTTGTGGACTACAGTCCACCAAAGTGATGCTCTGTCTATCAGATGATTAGTAACACACTTGATTTTATCTTTTTTGGGATAAGTTTCCTCATGGAAATAGTCATCAAACTGGCTAATGAATGATAAAACAGTCTTTCCTTCTCGCATACCATTGAAAGTGCGAAACTTGAAACTTCATTTACTTATCTTGGATTCCTTGCGAATGGTTTGTGCTTCAAGAGTGGCGTCGATGGTACGGCGAATCAAATCTTCAACTTGTGGTTCTTCTTTGTCGGTGGATGCTCTTTGTAGTTTTGTCAATTGCGCTTGTAATGCTTGCCTAGCCCTTCGCTCTTCTTCCAATTGTAGCATGATTAGATCCAGCTTTTGTTCCATGGTAGGCTCAGGTAGGTCGTCTTCAGTCATAGGATCATCCATATGTGGAGTAGTCATCCTGTAAAACTCAACAAACCTTTCTCACTCAAAATTAGGTTAGCGGGATGAGCGTAGCTCAAATTTGGGGTTACAAGGCTATGTATTTTTGGGTATTTCTTTGTATATTTTCTGAAAATCTGCAATATTTCTGTCTCCGTTTGCTGAAAGTACTTCAACGAACTTGTAGATAGGTAGAACAGCTTGTTGCGAACAACTTTCCAGTTCAGAGTTTTTGCATACGAACAAGTCTTCTATGAGTTTTAAGCACTAGTCAGTTCTGATTTAGTCTGACTTGCAAAGTTGCAGACTTAGCAGACTTGCAGAGTTGTTGACTTGCTGAACTTAGGCCGACTTGCAGAACTTGCAGAACTTGATTTCAATTGACTTGTAGAACTTGACTTCAGAAGTGCGGGACCTGGAGTATATCGACTTGTCTGTCCTGTGTAACTTGCAGAAAGCCTTAAACTTAAGTGATTAAGCTTAAGCTTAATAAGCTTAATGGTGGACTACCAGGCGGCATCGATTTCGTGAGGGGGGGGTCCGTTTTTTTTATCATGCGAAAAATTCGGGGCCACACTCTGACACACCGAGGTGATTTGGAGAAGCCTTAAGCTTCCTTTAAGCTTATAAAGCTTTGTAATTAAGCTTTTAATTGAGAAGATTAAGAATTTTCTCACTGTTTTTTCAACAACTTGTTGGTGGAGATGTATGCATGGTCCTCCGCCTGCAGAGCCTGGTCCTTCGCGATCTGACAGTGGAAACAGGGGTTCTTAATCGCCAGAAGTCTGCCTGTATCGACGGTTTGCGATGAGATTGACTATAGAGCCTGTTTGTTCCTGGAGCTCCGCCTTCGCCCGAGATTGGTAGCGATTGGAAGCTCTTGATCTCTGCTCCGCTCTGATACCACTAGTGCGCAGATCGGTCGCAGATAGCTCACGTAGTGAATCCCTGAAGGTCCCCAAGAACAATAAACTCTACCTTTTTGCACAAAAAACAATGTAAAAGCATGCACGACAAGAGGCAAGAGACAAATTGGGTTCAATCTCCCCCATGCCTTGTGTGAGCACTTCACAAAGCATGTATTTAATGTATATTTCCAATCTTCATGCTCAATCATAGCCCAATTACAAAAATATGACAAGCTTTTTAGCTTTTGAGTTTGCTTTCTACAAAAATAGGAAAATAAAGCTAATGGACGGTGCCCATAGAGTCTGGCACGCCCAATCTCAATGTCCAAATAGAAATAACATAACCGAGCGCATAGGCGCATACAAAATAATAATCAATTATCGATGTCTTAATAGACATAACAAAATATAGGCATGGCGCCTATCAAAATATAGTCCAAAGGTCGAATACCCGCTAGACTCCAATGCTTTCCTCCGCCACTGCTGCTATCTCTACACATCAACTGAAGCATTCACAATCGTTAGTAAAATAATACAATTAAACCGACAAAAGTGAATACCTAGCAGTCTTCAGCTACATAAATAAATCAACTGGTTAGAAATAAATCCTAACGTTAATTTATTATGAGTGCGCACTCTAAACTCATAAACGTTTATTAATTTAATATGCATTTTGCGGAATCACCCGCTATGGAATCACCCATGTACACACTAAATTAATGAAACGCCCGAAAAGGACAGGCGTCCCCATCAACTTCTCGCACAAAGAATCCTCTTTGTGTATGAGCCCCGGTCATCTAAGTTTACGGAATCCACCGTAAAACCTCACGAAATCCACCGTGGCACGAAATCCACCGTGGAATATGCCTCCTGGCATCAGCTTTGACATAGTAAGGGGACTCCACCATAGTTTACTAGATTAATGATGCAAAGTTTGTAATGAGTATTACAGTGCCATGACATCTTGGAAGGCCAAAAAATTTTGTATACTCTTCCACATTTGAATATTTATTTATATATACATAATATCTCATGTGATGTGTACTGAATTAAAATAATTGAGTAAAGTTGTTTTGTTTTGTTTCTTGAAACCCATGACTCTTAATTTTTACGGTTGAATTATGTTAATATATGCGGATGTGTCATTCGCGTACCACACATTATCGTCACACTTACACTATCGCAAGTGTAGTACTACATGTTGAATTATTATAACATATGCGAATGCGTCATTCACGTACCACACATTATCATCAAACTTATACAAACCACACATTTATTTAATAAATATTTATTTGTAGAGACAAAGTAAAGTATCTTATATTCATCAAGAAAAATACATGTGATGGCTGTTAGTGATGGTAGATACAGAAAGCCAATAGCCAACAAGAACTCTCAATTGTTCCTTTGCTTTTTTATCAGTGGAGAGGAGGTACTAGCTTTCAATGAAAATATAAGTTCATTCTTTGCTTCAAAAATGATGCACCCCTTTGTAGCTCTTTCTCCAGGAGAAGCGGATCTAACACTTTAGCGGGGTCGCCTAATGTAGCAAGCACACACATTGCTCCATCACGCGTTTGGTCAAACAAGTAAAGAAGCTTTGACCGCTTGATTAGCACCACATTCTCCAAGCTAGATGTCACAGGTATTGCTCGAAAAGGTCCCCAAAATTGGTCAAAGCTTGAATTTTCATGATTATTTCTTGCCCTCCTGGTGAGCACTTCTTATGGAAGACCACCAAATCTGCAAACAAGGCTACCAATGTACTCCTTTAGAGTTGAATCCTTTCGTCAATCCACATGTCGAGCTCCTCCTTGCCTTGATGCAAACTCATCTATATACAGTATGTCCTGAATAACAAAGTCAAATCAAACAATATATTTAGCAATTAACCTAGAGTTATCAAAAAGTATGTCCTGAATAATCTTCCAATCTCTACCATTGTTGGATGCACATCCATGTAATCATAATCGATCAAGTTTTCCATTGAATCCTTGACTAGGATAGAAAACAATTCTTGTTCCTTCATTTCCAAGTATTTCAGTACATCTAATAGAAGTAAGTATTGTATACCATCTACTTCAATGGGTGTCAAGGAGGCAAGGTTGGTTTTGTCAACTTGTGGCTGTTCTGAAGAAGGTGGCACCATGAGAGCCAACCCTTGCTCTGCCACCACTCGATGTTCCTCTTCAACATTTATGAGCTGTTCAACCAGTTCTTCTCCCATGTATGTGATAGAAACAACCTAGTATGGAGTTGTATCTTCATCACTCTCCTTCTCTAGGGGTGTTTCCAATGCAAGGATGTAAATTGCCAATGTGCAATCACACTCCACAATATCCAAAGATGATGTACCTGGTGCACTTACCATGGGAACAATGCATACTCTATGCGAAGGACCTACATGGGCCAAACACCTATACACCACTTTTTGGTGATTCTTCCTTGCCTGAAATACCATGAGCTGTTCCAGAGGCACCCAAGTCATGTTGGATCTCTCGATGGAGTATGTGCATGTAGCAATGGTGCTCACAAAGTCTTCCAAAACTTGAAGGGGGGGATCCAATGATGAGAGCATGCTTTTAAGGTTGAAGCTCTTAGAGAAAACCTGGAATATCTCGTCACCCTGGTTGGCAAAGATAGTCTCATGGATCCACTCATCAAAGTGTGTGCAAGCATCCATTGTAGCAAGTAGGAGGGATGTGGTGGATATAAAGAGATGAAGAGAGAAAGTTTTAAATGAAATAATGAAACAAGAACTAAACTAGTTCTACCTTAAAAACCTTAAGTTTTAAACCATTAAGGATTGTTCGCATATGATATTTAGTTATGGCTTTACTTACATCTTTGTAAAGTTTACATGCATATGTAAATGTGTTGATGTGGAAAGTGTATAACAAGTGTTTGATTTTGCATAAATACCATAATTTTTAAATATTGCAAGTTTGTAAGCGACAATATTCTATTGGTAAAAAAATCCAAAAATTTATAGACGTTGGATATTACAATTTGTGGTGTTGGGATTTTTAGGGAGACTCTACAATTTCTAAAATATGTAGAGCCACACACTTTCCATTGGTAATAGTATCCTTAGATCGGCTTCGAATTTTCCTACCATCTAGTTTAAAATAGAAGCTAACATGTGGATTCTGCATTAACATTGTAATTTCCTGGCACATTATACTCAAGGGCCAATCATCCTCCATTTGCAACATTTGGGGCTCACGGCCCTCACAAATGACAATAACATCCGCAGCTGCACTTTCACGCATGTCTTGATCAAGGCACAACCATTTACCCTTGAGCATCCTCCATCTACGATACTTGACACTAGGCATAATGTTTGTCGTGCGACAAAGTACTTGTAATTGGAAAGGAAAGCTAGCCAATTCATCCCAAAGTAAGATAATAGTCAACTAAGAGAGAAATTTTTTACCTGAAAGCCATGTCCCTTGTTGTGACTCGACACTCCACTGTGTCAAGACTGTGAGTTATTTTTTATGTCCAAGTTTTTCCTAGAATCCTTGTTACATAATCCTCTGCTATATTTTTTATGACGTACGTGCTGTTGGTACGTCTCAAATCCTTACATTCCTTGAACATGTGTGTAAAAATTGCACTCGGTATGAACTAGCTTAGATGTACATTCTTTGAGCCAGTGCTTGGCTTCATAGAATTCAATATGTCTGCTGAAATTTTTATGCTACACATGTGCAAAATGTCGCTACTACACAATGGCCATTCTATGCTATTGAGATTCGATATGTGCATAGACTCAAGGGTTCCATGTTCTCGACTCCCCTTGGGCAATATGTACTCGGAGTCATAGAAAAAAACAACATCCTCTACGAGTTGCTTAGCTGTACGCCCCTCAAAGGGCAATCTACCAATTTTGAGGGGGTAACACTTAAAAGAACTAATGAAACTCTCAACATTTTGCCACTCACAGCAATCCAAAGGGTATACTTCTGTAAATACGAGACAAGCTGTTACATAGGTATCATGAAATTTCTCATTCTCAATGAGTTGCAAATACTTACTGTTTGCAATGTTTCGTTTAAAGGGCACAGTGGGTGCAATATGTATTTGTTTTTTGCATGAATACGTTGTCGAAGGGTTTTCGAAAGCAAATTCACGACCACAGAGGACCTGGACTAATTTCAGGATAGAAGATCAATCAAGCGAGATCAGATTCAATTTGAAAGTTCAATTTTAGGTAATATGTGTCATAAATTCAGCTACATCTGAATGGGAGCATCTCCAATAAACATCTTGACGAATACACATGTCATATAAACAGCCTGTCTTTTCCAAAGGAACAAGGAAATTTGAAGTAAGATTTAAGGGGTTGGATTGGGATTATGAAGGCATCTTTGTATTCAGGTACAGTTTTTGTACATACATTCAGCTCTTATTATATAGATAAAACTTTGTAACAGCCAACCAGGTCTGGTGCAATTTTGCACAGATGTACACAACTCTTGCACAGTCAAAACTCTATCATAGGCCTCCCAAGATACATTACTCTCCTCCAAATAGAACTGTGATAAGATCAAACTTGCACAACATGCATTTTCTTTACCGTGTCGATGTTGCTTTGAACTGATTCAAAGGCATTTAAGCCTAAACCAGGGCATCAGCAAGGAAAAGATAACTGATTGAGCAAATCAATCCCATAACTGTCACTTTTACCAGCTACATAAACACTCAATTTACAGAACATAATGCAGCATCTGAGAGTCTGCAACCCTGGCTGTCCAAAACAATTGAAGCATATTCACAATTTTTAGTTATATTCATGCTTTGAGGTACTTGCCCCTGTTCCACGATGTCCAGCAGCCAACACATTCCTATATGGTTTTTCCCTGAACCCGTTGAGATAAGAAGCCTCCAACAACACTGCAAAGATCTGTCCCAAATGTTATTCTGCTCTCTCATCAAGCAATCAACAGAATGACAACTGTGTGCCTCGACCTCTGACGATGAGCACTCTAACGACACAAGTAGGAGGATGATAAAAATTAACAAAACTTAACGATTCTCTCCTTCGAAGCACAGTCAATCATCTTAGACTTCTTCAATCCATTGCAGCCTTAGTATAGTCCCTTGTATAAACATAGTAGTGCTCTTCTGTAATCGCCCTCCTGCCTGGATTCATGTAGTCATAGCTCCAGCAAGTCGATCATCTTCTTCCGATACATCAAGGCCACTGAAACGGAAATATGTGAGGTGTCCAGGATTCACACCAGAAGCAGGATTGGGAAAAATTCTTATTTGCTCACTTGGGCTTTTCCTCAACGAACAAGTCAGGCAATCAACTCAGGTAGACTGCGTTAAACAGCGCTCCAGTTAGTAGGAAAAATGAAGCACATGTAAGGTATGTCGTCGTTGAGAACTGGTTTGTCGTATCCTCCTTTCAATATCGAGCCTCCTCCTTCAGAAGTATCTTTCACTTTTCATCCTATCATGTCCCTAAAAGCAGGTCGAGCCCATCAATCTTGCAAATATCCAATCTTTGTCTAATCTACGAGAGCTATCATCCAACAACGATCCTCCTAGAAAGTGTGATGTCCTCGAGTGGAGCCTCGTTGGGCCAAATTCACGAAAGCAGAACTCCTCACGAACCAGGAAGCAGAAAAAAAATCTGTGTGTCTGTATCACGCCTTCCTCTCAACCGCGCACTCCCGTTCCCAAAAAAAAACTTCCCTTCCAAAACAACGACATTCCCCCTCCATTTCCAGCGGCTCTTCTTTTTCCTTCAGACCAATAAAGCAGCCCCCCCCCCAATTTGGCTTTTCTCTCCACCAGGAAAGCAGGTATTGGGAATATCATCTGGAGATGTTCAACATTAATCAATGGGATTTGTATGTGAACCACCAATGCTACTGCCAGCTGCCTTTTTCAAAACAGTAAACAAAGAGCCGTTTTATCTCTTCCAAGTCTCTTTCATATGCAACATGCCTTGCAGTCAAAAGTACGACTATTGGGCACCCGTGTTTATCATGGCCTTGCATAAAAATCTGCTTTCTATCAAGTTCTGTGTTGATCTCTGCTTCTTTGACAAAACCAAATGATCTCCTCCATTTCAAGTGCTGCACAAAAAGGCCTGCAGCATTGTTTGTATCAGAGGCGACATGTCTGTTGATGGAGTACTGAGTCCTGACCTCTTGATTATTATAAAAACTGTAATTCAGAAAAATGCAAAGGCAGCTCCTGTTTGACAACAAGATTAAGCCCTTTAAGCTTTTGAGTTTCATCAAGACAGGCATCGGTGCAGAAACTTAACTAATAATGAGGTGCTTCTACTGTGAGTAATGGTGTGGCCATCCCAGAAATAGTCCCCTGGGCAAGCAATTAGGGGACTTTGAAGGCAACACGTTTAATGTATGCCAGTATCATCACCTTGGCTCGGAAGGCAAGGCTCAGGATTGCAATTCCCCTCTTATGTGCCCAATCTCTGATCATTACTTGATAATCATTTAGAAAGCTCACACGGGGAAACCCAGGAACTCGATCTTCTCATGTCACAGTACAAATCCATGGGAGATCAAGTCTATCAGTCCCTTAACTCTCATGAGATTGCAAGAAGCTTGCTCGTTCTCAGGAAGCAGTTCACCAATTCCACCTCATTATTGAAACCATTCAACCGGAACCTCCATTTTGAATATATCCTGACATTAAAGCATTCCATGACACTTAATTTCTTTCCAGCAAGCCCTTGAAGACTTTATGCGCTTCGTTTAAACTTCCACATTTGACATACATGTCAACTAGAGCACTATTGATTAATTCCTCTTGCTCCAAACCCTCTTCCACGTAGAACAAAAGTATAAACACAACAACTAAATATGTACAAAGTATCAAATCCCACACACAACTTTTGGGTGGTTTTCACACCTCGAATGCGCAGCAATACGACAATGTGTTGTACAATGCCTCTGTTACAAGGTGAGAATCAGCATTCCTTTGTTTCAAAGCTAAAATTTTACCCTTCTAGTGCTTTGATACATTTGCAATTGCAGATGCTTTCACACTAAAAGCTCCCTTTATACTTGGACGCATATGTACCCAAGACGAGCAATGATACGTATCAATGATCCAATTCCCTTCTTCATCTTTTTTGTTACGTACTTCTATTGAGAGAATGCTTGTTCTTCTCTCATGCATTATAACCTATGCATTAGATGTAAAGAAGTATGTATTAACCCCTAAATAATAAGAATTTTAAGTCTGTCTAGTAATCACCAATATGCCATACAAATCAACATGGCATTAAGATATGTTTACACTTTTGTAAACAGACATAAACATCGATATCGAAATGCATGTGGATATATACATCAACAAAAGTATAGATTTAATTTCAAGACATCACTTTAATCATACCATTTACATGAAATATAATGAAAAGAATAGTACAAGAATACTCAGAGAATTTTGCCAAAATAAATTTTATTATAATGAAGAGGAGTCTGATTTGACTCAGTACATTGTATGAAATGTGGGTATTATAGAGTAGTTGTTACAAGGATAGCAGCCACATGGCATGCAAATCTTAATAGGCACATTGGATTGACACCTGAGATATTCTAAGACTCAAAACATTGTTGAGATATCGAGCTCCACTCATGATATGCCAGGGTGACTGTTGTGCATTTATGTCACCGACTTGTTAGTTGCAGATGCGGTTGGTACACCGCCCATGAATAATAGCTACATGACAGCTATCCTTATCTACTCTAGTTTGTGGTTCAGTTAGTATGCCACCTTAGTTAGTTGAGTTTGGTTTGAGACCCATATATAGGGTTCTTCTATTTCTTTGTATGTGAGTTCTTTTGGCTTACACAACTAAGAAGAGGAAAACTGTTTTCAGCCTCCACCTGTGTGTGTATTCCCCCATTGTGCAAGTGAGAAAGCTACAAGTGAGATTCATTCCTTCTCTCCCACAATCTTGACATAGTATCAGAGCCTTGTTCATGGTAAGGAGCTCAAGAAAGAAAACCAAGTTTGCGGTGTTCTGGTAAGAGGACCAGTGTTGCTTTCATTTTTTTATTTTGGGAGCAAGTCTCTGCAGATAGCACAGCCGGAAAGTGCAAGAGTGCATTGCCTCGGATTGAGACGCCCTTCACGGTGTAGCAAGAGGGCAGTATATGCTGCAGGAACGAGGCTTTAGCCTTCGGTTGCTCTGTTTTTTTCATTTGAGGCCATTTCGGGGCCTGTTTTGGAGGCGGAAGTTTTCTGCACGCACTCAAGAAAAGGACATGTTTTATGTTGTGCGACCACTGTTCTACAAGTCGGTGAAAAGTTACCGTAGAAATTGCATCGTATGCCTATGCGCAGAGACATTGGGAGTTACAGAATCATTCTTATTGCCTGTTGATCCAAAATCTTCACTAGGAAGTGACTGTGTGGTCAAATACCACTTTCGTCAGTTTTGCAGATTTGCCCTTGTGAGGCTGAAGTTGTGTTTTTTACAGTGATAGAATTTTTTGTAGTGTTCTGTAATGGCGTCTGATTCTCTTTCACAGATTGTCACTGAAAAGCTTGACAAGAACAACTTCCAAGCATGGAAGTTTAGAATGACGAATTTCCTTATGGGAAAAGGATATTGGGAATTCGTTACAGGAAATGAAGAAGAATCAGTTCTTCCTGATGTTCCCAATCAACAGCAAATGCATGCATTTAAAGGATGGCATGAGAGAGCCAGGAAAGCTATGTATTGGCTGTCTATCAGCATTTCAGACTCTATGATTGTGCATATTTAGGATGCAAGTATGCCAAAGGAGGCATAGGATACTTTGTCAAAAATGTATAGCACAAATACGCAAGCCAAGAAAATGCAGCTCAAGCAAGAGTTGCACAATGTGCAAAGAGAAAGTATGAGCATCAATGACTACCACATGAAGGTGAAGAAGATTGCAGATGCACTTGCTTCCATTGGGTCGGCAGTGGAAGATGATGATTTAGTTTCTGTGACCTTGAATGGTCTAGGAAAGGATTATGCATAGTTTCGAACATCGATTTCCGTCCGTGAAAGATTTCCTGATTTTGATGAGTTGATTGCGCTTCTAATTTCTGAGGAGTAGAGAAATGGTGGTGCATCTTCTTCAGGAGAAACTTCAAAAGAAGTTGTCTTCTACTCAAATGCTGGAAGAGGTAGAGGCAGAGGTAGAGGAGGCCGATCTGGAGGCCGCGGTAGAAATCAGAATATGCAACAAACTCAAGAAAACCAGTCCTATGGAGGAGGACATGGTAACTCTAGAGGCAGGGGGAGCCAAAGAGGTCGTGGTGGATGGCAAAGAGGCCAAAATGCAAACAACAATGTTGAATGCTACTACTGTGGTAAAATGGGTCATATGGCTAAAGACTGCTACAAAAAGCAGAATGACATCATGAATGGAAAATTGCAACAAGGGAATTATGCATCTTCTAGTAGACAGGGTGATGACAGAAATGAGCATTTGTTTATGGTGCAGCATATGACCAATTCTGTGACAAGTGCAGAAGAAAGTAACGATGTGTGGTATGTTGACTCAGGTGCATCAAACCACATGACAGGTCATGCAGAATGGATGCAGGATACAAGGAAAATGGAAAAACCAGGATTTGTGGAGACTGGTGATGATATTGCACATCCTATTGTGCAGATTAGAAAATTTCCTTTGTCTATGCAGGATGGGAAAAAGAAATACTTGTTGGATGTATTTCATGTCCCGAATATCACCAAGAACCTGGTTTCTATTGGTCAAATGGTTGAGCAGGGCTTGTAGGTCAGATTTAATTCTCATGGATGCTTTGTTGAGGATATGAAAAATAAAGGTCGCTTGATAGCAAAAGGAAAGAAGAAAGGCAGAATGTTTACGTTGTCAAAGAGTTTACTGTCCATGATATAAATCATGGGATTCTTATAAACACAGAAGAGTTTCACTGGAAGTTGTATGAGATATTTGCATACAAAATTCAGACATTATTATCCAATATCTACCTTAGTTATACAATTTCTTTTGTGTTTTGCATATAATTTGCAGATATATCATGTACATTTATGAAAAATAAGTCTATGGGAACCTACAACTTGGACATCTAGAAGTAATTGACAGTCTGCTAGATAAATCACATTAATTCAAGTACAAAAATATGGACAAAACCCAAAAATGTTGCCAAAAACTGTCAAAAGTCCACTAGCTCCACATGGGACCAAAAGTAACTGACTTTGGTGACCAGCAAGTGACCAGGATTAGAGCAGAGAGCAGCCCGCGTTTTTTGGCGCAAAATGCGGGCTGCTCTGTCTAAAGGAAACTGGAAGAAAGCTGGAGCTAAGATGCATGGAATGGAGCATGCAAACTGAAGATTAACTGGTCCAACTACTGAAGATGTAAACTTGGTGAGAGGTCCACTTCTCTGCCTCTTTAGTCTGACGAAAATGCATGTTGAAACTGTCTATAAAAGAGGGGAAATCTAAGAGAAGAGTATTCAGCCTGCTCTTATGCACGACTTCTCTCATCTTCCCTACCTTATTCTTGGTCCAATGAAGCTCGACTTGTGCCCAAGTACTGGAGTGACTTTGGGGCAAGCAAAGGGTGAGGATATTAAAGACTTATGGATTGTTATGGGCTGAAATAACCAGTCATAAATAGGGCAGCCCACTATTTTGATCTATTTTTATGAGCAAACATGGGATTTTTATGGTTGTAATAGAGGAAAATGACCTCTTTTCTTCAGGACATTGTTCATAGATGATCAAAAGTGCTTCTTCTTGAGTTTATGCACTCATTTTGAATTTGTTTATGGGCTGGAATTTTCTGTTTTAAAACAGGGCTAAAGCTAAAATTATTCTTTTCCCATTTATTTCATGTATCTTTGGTCCAAATCTTGGATGTATTTGATTCTATCAACAATATACTTGACCCAAAGGATTGAAATTCATCTATGTACATGAAAGAAATGCCATTAGAGCTTGCTTTTGACATTCATAAATGAATTAGAAATCTGAAAATATCCTTTATAAAATGATGTATGCATCAAATTAGTCTTATTTCTTATGTTCATGTATGCTAAGTACAAAGTGAGAAGGCTTGAATTCCTCTTCCGTACCTAAATTCTTTCTAAACCTCAAATCTTATTAAAACCCAATCCATTTTTCCTTTCTGAATCTTGAATCCTAAACTCTTCTTCTGCACTAAAAGCCTCGGTGGTAGACCTTCAACTCTTAATGCGACGACAGTGGTGAACCCGATGTGAAGGTCCGGCGGAAGAAGAAGTCCAATGGGAGAATCATCAAGCTCGGGAGGATATGCTTTGCAACAGTTGGTTCGTCTAATGTAAGAGAGCCAACAACAACAACTGCAATTTCAGCAGCAGTTGCAATCGCAACAACAACAGAGACAAGAAGAACGGATTGATACTGCTGCCATTAAGGCCTTAGAAGCAGTTGGGCATGAGCTCAAGCAATTCAATGGGAAAAATGTGTCCTCTTTTATCCGTCTCTACACTGACAAGATGGTTTTTTTTGGAGTTCCTCAGCAAGCCTGGAGCCGTTACTTTGTCCGCCTGGCTGTGCATGGCTCCAGGACCGAATTCATGGTCTTTCCCAAAAAGATGTTGGATGGACTGTGTTCAAAAAGGCTCTTCGAGAAGAATTTTTCCTTGAAGATTCTGGCCTTATGATAAAGAAAATCTTCACTGAATGGGTCGAGAGGCCTAGTAAGGGTCTAACTGCTACTGCTCTTCATCGAGAGTTTGAAAGCAAGTTTGCCCAACTAGATCCTGATGACCAACAAGGTATGGAAAGTCAGAAGATTGAATGATTTTTAAAAGCTGTAGATTCTTCTCTACAAGAAAAATTGACTGACCGACTTGAAGACCCTGACTCTGAGTCGGGATTAAAGACTACTTGGAGTGATGTCACTGAAGCAGTTAATATGATTGATCGAAGAGAGCGATTGCGTCTAAAATGGGGATCAACCCCTGTAACAACTGATTCTATGAAGGAGCCTATTCCAGCTTCTCGACCTCCTGTCTCTATGACCGAGCAATCAAGAAATTCTGTTGTTCCTTCTCCAAAGAAGGATGTCATGGATGAGTTAATTAAAAGCATGTGGGATCTCCATCTTAATTTAACAGAAATTAATTCTAAATTAGAAAGGCTTGATGTTAAAGTAGAAGAAAGGGATCGGTCAACCGCCCAAAGACCTGCATGAGAAGGCTTTAAAAGACGCTGCATTTGGTGTGATAGCCTTCAACATGACAAGAGGGAGTGCGGAGCATTCCGTGAAGCTGAAGCACCAAAATTAGTCTTTTGGAAGGATGGCAAAATTCATGCAACCGAAACCGGGCTTCCTCTTGAGCCAAACTTTGGTAACGGCGGCATGAAGAAAAGATTGGAGGATTTGGCAACAAGAACAGCCTATGCAGCTGTTGATGCTGCAACTTATGGGTTGCAAATTGAGCCAACTAATGAAATTATTAAAGCATGTAAAACTAATGCAAAATCTAAAGTGTGGATGCAGGCCTTGGAACGCATGGAGCAAGACAAGGCAACTAAGGATGATTTAATCACTGCCAGTCAATGTATTCGAGGGAGAACCAGATGGTCTGAGCCTGTGGATTCATTTTCAGCTTTTGCCCGGCTAGCTAAAATTAATAATCAAGAAGCCATGATAGAAGAAAAAAGAAGAAGAGATGAAGATGTTGCCGGTCCTTCCTCTTCAGGACCGACTAAACGTATAACAAGAAGTAAACCAGATCAACAGAAGGCTGCTGAAAATCCGCCGCTACCAGAATTTGACATGGGAGATGCCCCTCAAGCAAAGAAGACAGAAGGAAAAAGAAAAAGCAAACATCCCAGTTACAAGTTGCAGTCGGACATAGAGACCGCAACGGATCTTAAGTGGATCCTAGAAGAAAGAATTATTGGTAGTAGAATTGAATTTACATTAGGTGAAATTCTCGGTATTGCAAAATGAGGATTTCATGATGTAATAATTGATGTAATCAAACAAAAAATACAATATTTTGGTGAGGAAACTGAAGAATCTGTACATGCTTTTTTGCAAGTACTTCATGTGTATTTGCAGGATGAAGAGAAGCTGAAAAATCAAGGGAGTCGATTAGAGGCAATCAAAGAATTGATTGCAGCCATAGAAGCCAAAGATGAAGACATTTATGAAGCAGAACCTGAAGAAGCCATAATGGTGGAAACTTCTCAATCTAAAGTGCAGCCCATGCAAAAGAAACAGACTTTTCTTCACAACATGCAAGAAGAAAGTGAAACTCACTTTATTCCAAGTAGTCACTATTCCTGTACCCATTGGGCAAGGGCGACTACTGAAACTGTTGTTAAAATTGGTGAGAAAGAAACTCCATGCATTGCCCTTATAGACCATGGTTCAGAAATTAATGTTATGTCAAGAAGTCTCTATGAGAAAGGTGGATGGCCCATTGACGTGGACCCAAGGTGGCGCATGAAGGCAGCCAATAACTCTTCTGGCGATCTTTATGCAGCGTGTCCTTATGTACAAGTTACTATTGGTAATGTAAAAGATGAATTTCATTTCTTTGTTCAAGATTCTTGCAATTATCCAATCATTCTTGGACAACCATTTATTTTCGAGTCTTGTTTAGAGACAAAGGCTCTTGATGATGGTTCATCATATGCTCGGATAAGAAGCAAGGATAATGATAAGGCTGTTCAATTCCTAACTGTCTGTGTTAATCACCATCGAAATAGGGATCGATTGAGAGATCATCCCGTTCCTCCTAATGCTTGAGAATTTAAGGGTTTTCGGGTAGCGCTACTATAAGTGGAGGCTATGGCAGTGCATCATGTCATAAAAAATTGCCTCCACATATGAAGGAGGCAAGGTCTAAAGCTGATTTGCAGGTTTTTTCAGCCAATGGAGTGGGCTGCCATAAACAATTTTCAGCCATGAACAGGGCTGAAAGAAAGAATTTGAGTCATATGGAGCAAGAACTGAAGCAAATTGATGTTTTACCTAAAGATGAAGAAATTTTAGGTCTATTTTATGGGCTGAATTATAATGATACAATGGCTGAAATTTATACAACCGTTCATGCAAAAAATCAAGCTAAAAATCAATCCATACAAGTATGTACATTGGATATGTATGATATAATTCAAGAATTTGTAGATTATGAAGCCTTTGGACAGCCAAACAAGGATGAAGCAAGAGTAGAAACAAAATATAAAACAGTTGATAAGAAGGTCAAGCCAGTAGCTAGTCCTCTACCACTTGAAAGCGAAGGATTGGCAGAAAGGGTATCCAAACAACCAAACCTTCGTGATCCTAAAGATATTGGCCATCAATTTACAGCTGAAAGTCTACAAAAGCTGAAAATTGGTGTGAAGACTCTTTCCTCTTGCCTGCCTTGGAATCTTAAACCAATTCCGGTTCCAAGGGCTCATTTTCCTAAGTTATTGGAACTTTGGTAAGAGTGAAAGAGGTCATCAACCAATTCTTAAAGCTTTAGCAAAATCACGCAAAGGAAAGTTGAGGGAATGGCCTAAAATGCTACCATTCGCATTATGGGCTGATAGAACAACCCATAGTGCAGTGACAGGATATATGCTAGCTGAACTCATGTATGTACAGCCACCTATTATGCCTATTGAGGAATCCATTGTCACATCGAGTATCTTGCCTTGGGATGAAGGCATGAACAGGGAAGAATTACTATCTTTACGCATAAGGCAACTTGAAAGAAGGCCAGAGGATGTTAAAATAGCCATTGAAAGGCAAAAAACAGCAAGATTAAAGAATAAGACGAGGTTTGATAAGCACCATCGACTCCATCCAAGAGCTATTCAAGAGAATGACTGGGTTCTTGTTTATGATAGTAGCCTGGATAATCAATATAGTGCTCATAGGAAGTTAGCCAAGCGATGGTTTGGACCATATGTTGTAAAAGTAGTACATAATAATGCTACTTACTCTTTGGCTGAAATGGATGGGACTATGATCAAGATTCCAATAGCTAGGAAACGAATCAAACTCTTCAAACGAAGAGAATCTTTAAGTTATGAACTTGATGACTTAGAAATGAGTCCTCTACTTGAAGACATACAAGAAGAAAAGGACTTAGATAATGAAGATGAAGAAGAAGACCCTCCTTGACCTGTAATCTTATGAAATGGCACATGCCGGAGGATGTGCAGGTTAGGAGGGGGTGAATGTCAAAGAGTTTACTGTCCATGATATAAATCATGGGATTCTTATAAACACAAAAGAGTTTCACTAGAAATTGTATGAGATATTTGCATACAAAATTCAGGCATTATTATCCAATATCTACCTTAGTTATACAAGTTCTTTTGTATTTTGCATATAATTTGTAGATATACCATGTACATTTATGAAAAATAAGTCTATGGGAACCTATAACTTGGACATCTAGAAGTAATTGATAGTCTGATGGATAAATCACATTAATTCAAGTACAAAAATATGGACAAAACCCAAAAATGTTGCCAAAAACTGTCAAAAGTCCACTAGGTCCACATGGAACCAAAAGTAACTGACTTTGGTGACCAGCAAGTGACCTAGGCTGGTCAAAAAGTGACCACGGTTAGAGCAGAGAGCAGTGGGGCATTTTTCGACGCAAAATGCGGGCTGCTCTGTCTGAGGGAAACTGGAAGAAAGATGGAGCTGAGATGCATGGAATGGAGCATGCAAACTGAAGATTAACTGGTCCAACTACTGAAGATGTAAACTTGGTGAGAGGTCCACTTCTCTGCCTCTTTGGTCTGACGAAAATGCATGCTGAAACTATTTATAAAAGAGGGGAAATCTGAGAGAAGAGTATTCAGCCTGCTCTTATGCACGACTTCTCTCATCTTCTCTACCTTATTCTTGGTCCAATGGAGCCCGACTTGTGCCCAAGTACTGGAGTGACTTTGGGGCAAGCAAAGGGTGAGGATATTGAAGACTTATGGATTGTTATGGGCTGAAATAACCAGTCATAAACAGGGCAGCCCACTATTTTGATCTATTTTTATGAGCAAACATGGGTTTTTTATGGTTGTAATAGAGGAAAATGACCTCTTTTCTTCAGGACATTGTTCATAGATGATCAAAAGTGATTCTTCTTGAGTTTATGCACTCATTTTGAATTTGTTTATGGGTTGGAATTTTCTGTTTTAAAACAAGGCTGAAGCTAAAATTATTCTTTTCCCATTTATTTCATGTATCTTTGGCCCAAATCTTGGATGTATTTGATTCTATCAACAATATACTTGACCCAAAGGATTGAAATTCATCTATGTACATGAAAGAAATGCCATTAGAGCTTGCTTTTGACATTCATAAATGAATTAGAAATCTGAAAATGTCCTTTATAAAATGATGTATGCATCCTGAAGCATTTGTTGTAATCAAATTAGTCTTATTTCTTCTGTTCATGTATGCTAAGTACAAAGTGAGAAGGCTTGAATTCCTCTTCCGTACCTGAATTCTTTCTAAACCCTGAATCTTATTAAAACCCAATCCATTTTTCCTTTCTGAATCTTGAATCCTAAACTCTTCTTCTACACTAAAAGCCCTGGTGGTAGACCTTCGACTCTTAACGAGACGACAACGTTGGAAGCAGATATGCCTGAATTGAGTGCAGCAATATTTGCACATGGGATTGGTGTAGTTGCAGATATTGATATCTGGCATAAACGCATTGGTCATCTTAATGTACAACGACTTAAATCAATGCAAGCCCAAAATATTGTTGCAGGATTGCCTAAATTCAAGGTTGCAGAAATGCATAAGATATGTGAAGCCTGTCAATTTGGAAAACAGGCAAGGAAACCATTTCCTAGACATGTTCAAGAGAGTAAGAAGCCATTGGAATTAATCCACTCTGATGTGTGGACTACTAAAGCTGTATCTATTGGAGGCTGTCATTATTTTGTCACTTTTATTGATGACTATAGCAGAAAAGTTTAGGTGTATTTTATGAAAAAGAAAAGTGAAGTTTTTGGGCATTTCAAAACTCTTAAAGCTATGTTTGAAAAAGAAACAGGCCTGCAAATAAAATGCCTAAGGTCAGATGGAGGGGGAGAGTACCTCTCAAATGAGTTTGCAAGGTTCTTGTAGGAGCATGGCATAAAGTAGCAATATTCATGTAGTCATACCCCACAACAAAATGGAATTGCAGAAAGAAAAAACAGGCATATTGGAGAGGTATCTCGTGCAATGCTCAATGAAAAAGACATGCCAGAGTTTTACTGGGCTGAGGTAGTTGCTGCAGTAGTCTACATAATGAATAGGACTCCCACTGCAGCAATACATGGTATGACTCCAGAGGAGAGGTATACTGGTAGGAAACCAGATATTTCTCATTTGAAAATTTTTGGTTGCATTGCCTATGTTCATGTGCAAGATGAGTTGAGATCCAAGTTGGATCCAAAAGCTGAGAAGTGCATCTTTATTGGTTACTCTCTACAGCAAAAAGGGTATAGATGATATAACCCTTCTACTCATAAGTTTATAGTGAGCAGAGATGTTGTTTTTTATGAGATGAGTAGCTGGTATAAACCAGTAAATGTAATTGATAATGTAGATGCACATAATGGTAATGCTGCACAGAATTCACAGCAACAGTCACAAGATATTAGTGGACCTGGAGCGCCCTCTAGCAGTGGTTCGCATTCTTCGCCATGGACAGGCAGATTGAGATCAAGAGAATCTTCTCAAAGTAATGTAGATAGTGGTATGCAGGTATCACGAAAAGGAAAAGAGAAGGTAGATCAGCCCATGTTTGATGTGAATGCAGGTCACTCTTATGTGGATGGTGAATCCAGTGGCTTAGAACAGAACATTGATTCTATTGTTATACCTGGAGTAAGGAAAACCAGGAATGTTTTGAGAGCACCTAGGAGTGAACCTACTTTGCGCAGGTCTACCAGAGTTAGGTATCTTGTGGATAGGCTAAAATATGATGGATTTACAGCCATTCACTATGCATATATGGTCAAAGTGATGCAGGAACCAGAACCCACTTCTTTTGAGCAAGCCATGGGAAAAGAAAAATAGGAGAAAGACATGGATGAAGAAATGGATGCCTTGGAAGCAAATGCTACATGGGAATTGGTACCTTTGCCGGAAGATAAGAATGCAATTGGTTGTAAGTGGGTTTATAAGGTGAAGCACAATGCAAATGGTTCTATGAACAGATACAAGGCAAGATCAGTAGTCAAGGGGTATGCACAAACATATGGCATTGATTATGAAGAAACATTTAGTCCGGTTGCAAGGATAGCAACCATAAGAGTAGTCATTGCTATGGCTGCATCAAAGGCATGGTCTTTACATCAGATGGATGTAAAGAATGCCTTCTTGCATAGTGATTTGCAAGAAGAGGTATATATGGAGTAGCCACGAGGTTATGTGCATGCTGTTTATCCTGAGTTTGTTTGCAGGTTGAAGAAAGCCTTGTATGGCTTGAAGCAAGCACCTAGAGCATGGTCTGACAAAGGTATTATGCTGCTTGTCATTTATGTTGATGATTTGATTATCACAGGTGATAGTGATGAAGATATCCTTCATGTGAAAATGCTATTGAAGCAGAAGTTTGAGATGAAGGATTTGGGAGAGCTACGTTATTTCTTGGGCATTGAGGTGATTAGATCACCAAGTGGGATACAGCTCTTGTAGAGGCAGTATGGATTGGACATGCTATCCAAATATGGGATGACAAGTTGTAAGCCTATTTCAGTTCCTTTGGAGCAGAATGTGAAGCTGAGTGCAGATGCAGGTGAGCTTCTCAAAGACCCTACTATGTACAGACGCATAGTAGGAAGTTTTATTTATATGACTATTACCAAGCCAAATTTGAGCTATGATGTTGGATTAGTAAGTCAGTTTATGCAGGCTCCAAGAAAAACGCATTTGGATGCGGCTAGATGCATACTTAGGTATGTGAAGTCCACACTGCAGTAAGGACTATTTTATGAGACTGGGGTTCAGATACAGTTGCATGGATACACTGATGCTGATTGGGCTGGTAGTATTTCTGATAGACGATCTACCAGTGGATATGTGTTCTCTTTTGGGAGTGTTGCAGTCACTTGGAGCAGCAAGAAACAACCTACAGTTGCCTTGTCGAGCACAGAGGCTGAGTACAGGGGTACAGCAATGGCTGCATGTGAGGTAGCTTAGTTGCATAAGCTACTTTATGATATGCATCAGCCTCCTACAGATGGGCCAGTTGTCATTTATTGTGACAAGATGAGTAGTATACACTTGGCAAATAACCCAGTCTATCATGCTAGAACAAAGCACATTGAGGTGCATTATCACTGTGTGCGGGAGAGGGTTTTACTAGGTCTTATTAATCTAGTTTATGTCAGCATAGAGGATCAGGTAGCTGATATGTTTACGAAGGCATTGGGCACAGAGAACTTGCGCAAGTTCAGAGACCTGCTTGGTGTGCAGGAATTGGGATTGAGCTCGAGGGGGAGTGTTGAGATATCGAGCTCCACTCATGATATGCCAGGGTGACCGTTGTGCATTTATGTCACCGACTTGTTAGTTGCAGATGCGGTTGGTACACCGCCCATGAATAATAGCTACATGACAGCTATCCTTATCTATTCTAGTTCGTGGTTCAGGTAGTATGCCACCTTACTAGTTGAGTTTGGTTTGAGACCCATATATAGGGTTCTTCTATTTCTTTGTATGTGAGTTCTATTGGCTTACACAACTAAGAAGAGGAAAATTGTTTTCAGCCTCCACCTGTGTGTGTATTCCCCCATTGTGCAAGTGAGAAAGCTACAAGTGAGACTCCTTCCTTCTCTCCCACAATCTTGACAAACATTGTGTGTTATATGGATAATATGATACAAGAGTTTCATGGATCATTGCCAATTGGCATGGAGATCCAAATGAAAACATAGGACCAATAAAGCAGAGGATTTTTGAACCATCGACTTCTAGCAGATCCATATCATCCAACACAAAGGAATCACTCAGCACATCAAAATAGTTGATCGAGAATTATATGCTTCACCTAAACCTTGTATAATACCTGCATGTACAAAAAAAGCACATGCATGAATCTCTTTTAACAAAAATACTTGCATGAATCCCTTTTAGCAAAAAATATCTAGATAACTGTATGAATAGAAGCAATACAAAACATGGCCAATTTACCTATAAGCTGATCTGCTGAAAATAAGATTGAATCATTACTAATCAAAACCCATTGCAAATGATGGACATAAGAAAACACCAATCCCATCAAACATAAAAATCACTAATTAAATGAATAAATTTTGGCACCACAAATATGATAAATTTACATGTAAATTGAGCTACAGAATCTCTGCTCTACCTTGTGTTAATAAGTGCTACAACAACAATTGATCCTTAAGTTAAAACGAGCATCAAACCCTATTGTAAAGATAGTAGAAAAGGGATAATGCAGAGAGGAAGAAAGAGAGAGTGTGTGAGTACGCGGGAGAGAGAAAGAAATGAGCACCTATCCAATCTTGCCCAAATTGATCTCTACAAAAGACAATTTTGCAAGAGTTAGTATTTACATGAAGGTATACTGTAAAAATAGTAGAAAAGAGAAAACATAGAGGGAGAAAGAGAGAGGGACAGAGAGATAAGCACTTATGCAATGTCACCCAAAATGATCTCTGCAATAAAACAACAACAAGGGTTAGAACTGACATTATGTTGTATTGAAAAGATATCAGCAAAAAAAAACCAAACAAAGAGAGAGATTAACACCTTTGCCTCTTGCTCCAAATAAATTGTCCAAGAAAACAACAATTAGAACCAACATCAAATTCTATTGAAAACACAACATACAAGAGAAACAACACATAGAGAGAGGGGGGAAAGAAAGGAGAGAGAGATGAGCACCTCTGTCTCCTGCCCCAAACAACCTCTGCAATAAAACAACAACAATAGTAAGAAACGACATCAAACCCTATTGAAAAAATAGCAAACAAGAGAAAATGCAAAGAGATATGGGCACCTGTGTTTTGCCCAAAATCTGGAGCTACGTGGAGAAGAAAGTGCAGAGGTAAGCAAAATGCTTAAAACCCTAATTACTCTCAGCAGGGAGCTTCAATGGAGACGAAAATTCACGAGTATAGAAGTGGTATGTTGCTCAACTTTTGGGTCAAACTGATTTCATGAGAGGAAAAAAAAACTGAAATTGAAAATTCTCCAAAAAATGGGAGAAAATACGATGTGAGAGAAACTCAAATTTTGTGTACTATTCATTCTCCCTTTTTTTAATCCCCCACTACCCCTTTTTTAATAGAAAACCCAAGATTTGGAGAGAGAAGATTCACCCTCCATGGATGTCAACATCTAGCCTTCCTATTGGACAATCCAAAAGGCCCACATCCTAAACTATATTGTTTTTAAGAGCCCATTTGTGAGTTCATTTTTTTCCTAATGCTACTTCCTTTTGTGACTAATCTACACTTGTCATCAAAGTCTTCTACAAAACAACCTTTAGTATTAAATCAAACTTACAACCCTTACTCTACCATTTGGCTAACAGATGCTAAATTCTTTGTGATTAATGGCACATGCAATCTAGCCATCATGCAAGGACAAGGGAACCTTTCTAATGTGTGAAATTGGGTGGTCTGTACATAACTTGGATTTTCTAAATATTGCATCTCTCCAAACCATTTAATATGACTAGTCATATGATTAGATGTACCTAAATTGATATATTATACATCATCATGTGTCCCCTTTCCTGTAATAGCATTCATCATATGTTGCATAACAAGGACTCTCATTTTTGTCTTGATTATATCATAAAGATGATGCATATTTTTCTTGCTACAATTTACCACTACAAATGTCATCCTTCTTAGCATAGTAATGGATTGCAATATTACCTATTTTACCACAATAATGACAAACAATACTAGAATTGCTAGAACCTCTGTTTTACCATCACGCGGAATTCACTAGTAGTAATAAGGAGACGTCACCTATGTACAAGAAATATATGAAAATACTCCTTATCTACCCCCTATTTATGGAACCTTACCTTATAAAATGCACCTTCCTTCCCTTAAATAACCCCCTTCCCTTACACTCACGTGGTACCATACGTAAACCCTAGTGGACCCCCCGGGTTTACCATCCACCTCTTCCTCTAGAGCTCTCCCTACCTCTAAATTTTCCATAGTCTCGAGAAGCTTGCATTTCATCTAACTGTTGATTTATTATGTTTTTTTTATTATCACTAGCATGTCCCATACTATGACATCTTAAAGAGAGTCTATCATGTCCCATTTTGAACTTGAGTAAAATGCTTAGACCTATTTACCACTTCTTTTAGATGATTCACCCTACATATTGATCTCTTCAATGATCATGAGAGAGACCAATTTGTCAAAATTTGAAAATAACTTTCTTATATCAAAAGTGGTAAATGATTTTCAAACCTTCTCATTATTAAGGCCACCCAAAGTAGATATAACCAAACCATCATCATCAAGCATTACATCAATCACTGCCAAAGTATTTACAATGCTCCTCACCTTCAAAACATAGTTATTGATAGAAATTTTTCATTTCTTCAAAGTATTCAAATATTTCTTGAGTTGAATCTTCCATACCTTTGTATTTACTAAAAGCATGTTCTCAAAAATTATCCAAGGTATATGTGAAGTTTTTGTATTTTTTATATACCCCAGCATAGTATTATCAATCATTGCAGATAGTCAATACAACATATTTTTATCATTTGCATTCCATTCTTTCCATGCCTTTAATTCATTTGCAATTTCAGGGTTACTCATCTCCTCTCACTTCTTTTTTTCACTTGAAACGAACTCATAAAGGCCTTTTCCAATAAGAAAATTCATCACACGAAACTTTCATGGTGGATAATTATTCTTGTCCAGCTTTTCAATTATGAGATTTCCATTGTTCTGTGTTATTATCACAAAATTGATACAAAACACCAAGTAAGTCTTTTGTAACCTTTCAAAACAAGTGCATTGCAATACACCAAGTAGCATTTTTCACTGAGACTACTCAACAGTATATGTAATTTATAACATGTTTGCAAATAAAATTTGTGTTTCCTTCCTCGGAAACATCTCAAAACTTACAAATTTGATATATATAACATGTGCATCCACTTTCAATCGATACAATTGAAAGTGTGCATAATACCCTAAAATTATTGTTTGCAACCTTGTGGGTCTAAACGGGGTTCAAAACGGCCTTAGATGCCCAAAAAAGTAATGGAATATCCCTAAAGAGATGATTGGAAAAGTATACAATGCTCTACTTTCATACCAAATCTCACGGCAATCTGAGATTCTCGCTGAGCCTTGCTTCCGATACATCTACAAGCACTATCCAAGAGAAAGAGTGAAATAATGGGAGAGCTTCTTACTCACTGCTTACTTGCTTGAATCCTTACTTCTTTTCCTTCACTTTTTCCTTCAAGATTAGCCCCTCTTAGATGTGCCACTTTGATAACATGTCAATAATCGCGTGGTGGGGGGACTTGCTTGAGTTGTTGTCACTAAACACACACCATACACATAAAATGAAGCTTACTCAAAAACACAAGAAGAGAGATGGAGGCTAAAACATTTTCTTGCTAGTTTTTTCTTCTTCTTTTGCACACAATACAATTCACATAAAGTAAAGATAATATACAATGTAAAGAAAAGTGACCTACAAAGTCAAATAGTGCATAACTGACTATATTAATCAATTGACACTATAACTATGCCAGCTATAGGTAGGTGCAACAAACTAAATATAATAAGTGATAAGTCAATGGCCATGTGAGGATCATAATGATCATCAACATGCTAAGTGTAGACGTGCAGATCCATCTAGCCAAGTGGTCCATCATTCACATGCTGAGCTTGCCATCTCAACAACTACCAACTAAGTACTTCAACTGAATGTATTGACTCTATAGAGGTATGTACTTGCATGAGGATATTTGTGGGACGTTTTGAATCGAGGATCTAAATTCTTCTTTGCTCTTTGTATATTTCTCTCCCTCCTTATTTTAATTAAAAAGAAAGTTTCTTTTTTTCTTTTTCTTTTTATTTTCTCTTTCTTTTAAATGTTACTTTTCTTTCTCTATAATTATTTCTCTTCTTCTTATTTTCTCTCTCTCATTTTCTTCTCTCTGTCTCTCTCCTCCCCTCTCCTCTCTTTTTCTTTTTTCTTTTCTTCTCTCTCTCTCTCTCTCTTAAATTTTATATTTCCCCTCTCTATAGTTCTCTTTCTCTCTGTTTCCCCCCCTCTCTCTCTCTCCCTCCCTCCCCTCTTCTTTCTTTTTGCTCTTTGTATATATATATATATATATATATATATATATATATATATATATATATATATATATATATATATATATCTCTCTCTCTCTCTCTCTCTCTCTCTCTCTCTCTCTCTCTCTCTCTCTCTCCTTAGAGACACAGAGAGAGAGAGAGAACCTAGGCCCTACACATGAGAGAGAGGAGGGAGGGGGAGAAGAAAAATGTTTAATTAAAAAAAGACTATTCTCTTTCCTCTTTCTCCTCCTTCTCTCTCCATCTTCTTTTTATCCTTCTTCTTCTTCTTCTTCTCTCTCTCTCTCTCTTATTCTATCTCCTTCTCAAAGTGTGTGAAAAACTATGTTCGAAAAATTTTAAATTAAAAAAACTTTTAAAATGTTTAATTAAAAAAGTTTAAATTAAAAATTTTAACATGAGAGAGAGAGAGAGAGAAAACCTAGGCCCTACACATGAGAGAGAGGGGGGGAGGGGGGAGGAATTTAATTAAAAAGGGAAGGGGGTTTTAATTTAAAAAAGAGAGGTGAGGAGGGGAGGCTTTAATGAAAAAAGGGAAGGAGAAGAGAAAATGAGATATTACACATGAGAAAGAGAGGAGGGGAGGGGGTTTTGATTAAAGAAAGGAGGTTTGGAAAAGGAGGTAGAGCTAAAATAATATAGTAATAAGATGTGGAAGCCACACATGATGGGCTAGAGAAAATAAGAGATAATCTTAGATATGATCAATGTCCCACCCTCGTAAGGGGCCACCAATGATCCATGGCGATCTAAATTGTAAGGCCTCCATTATGAGACAAACTATGTGCAAGCCTATGGCGATTAGATGGCAAAAAGATGCCTTTGTGGATCTACCCTTTGTTTAAGGGGACTTGGGAAGGGGCAGCAACTTGCCTAACAAGATGATATATCAAATATTTCCAACCAACTAGGCAATGTTCATAATATGATCAAATAGGCTGACTAGACGACCTTTCCATTCTATAAAAGGAAGACCCCTATAAAGCCATTGTCAATCTAACTTTCACCTAATCAAAGTTCTTCTAGCTAACCTTAAGCTCTTCGCCTATCATCTATCTAGATTGCCATCTAAGCTTCACAACAAAACTACACAGGTGGACAAAACAATCTTTATATCAGTTCATTTGAAGTTAAAATATGTTTTTGTTCCTCTCATATTTACTGTGTATTCTCTACTCCTTGCTCAAATTGTGTCCACTATGCTATATATTTTTTTGCATGACATCAAAACCCAAGGGCTCTACGGAGTGAAGACTACATGAGAGGCAAAGGCATCAATAGCAAAGAGAAGCAATATCATATGGTGCATCAAGTAGTGGTGCTACTGTACCAACTATACAAATATTGAGGATTCATTCACCAACCTTTACCAAATGCAAGTTAAATATTAGACATTGCACTTTGTGGAGGTTTAAGATTGCAACTATACTTGATTCTTATGAGCTTCTAGAGACAATGCTAGAAACTCTGACCTAGAACCACAAACCACCACTAAACCATCAAATTTGGGTGTTATGATTTCTCCAAATGCAAATCTTCTACAGGATTGGAAATGAAGGAACATGGATGCACCGTGTTCCTTAGTTATTACGAGCTATTCTAATAGTGTTTTGACCTTGATTCAGCATACAATTAAGGTATTAGAGGCTTGGAATGTATCGAGCAGTCAATAAGAAGTGCAAAGTCAAACAAGGACTTGAACCTAGAGAATCAAATAGTAGCAAAGAAGTTTGTTAAGGGGGAAATAGCTGAATCATTCATCACTCGAACTAAGAATCTAGGTGACCAAAAGTCTAGCTCATAAGTGTCTTCAGATTTGTCCACCAAAGCTTGATGGACTAGTTTTACTATCCAAGCACTCAGATGAGATCCCAAGCTTTAAAAATCACTACTAATGGAGGAGTATTGTGCTTCTACTACAAGACAACACATGCAATTGCAAATTGTCGTGTCAAAAAGACACATGAGAAAAATAGCACCCTAAAGACTAAAGGAAAGGAGATAATCAATACAACTAAAGCAAAGTTGAAGTTATTCATAGTAACCATTGAAGAAGTGTGTTCCACGACACAAGAAGTATCTACCATTGACTCATGGGTATTAGATAGTGGCATCTCTCATCACATAACCAACAAAAAATCCTCTACAAAAATCCATCACTATGATAGTTAGGAATGATGCAAAATGCCATGTTGTGGACACATGTACTATTTTCTTTGTTGCTGCAAACATTGAACTCAAAGACCTTTCAAATGTGTTATATATTCTAGAGTTTAAGACAAATCTTTATCAATTGCTTCTATAACTAATCTTGGCCATGAGGTGAGGTTCACCAAGTTAAGTGTAGAAATTATCAATAGTGCTAGCAAAGTTGTTGGCAAAGGAGAAAGAAGGAAAAACCTGTATAAGCTATGTGCTTTTATAGCCACCATCGGTGTGGGCATGAGTAAACTTTGGTATGAAAGACTTGGTCACATTGGTTTTGTAGTGTTAAAAGGAGATTCATAAGCAAGGTATGGTTTATCACCTACTTGCATAACTCAAATGAAAAAACCATGTGAAGCTTGTGTGATGAGCAAGCAACAAAAAAAGTCATTTTTATAAGAAATCAAGAATAGACCAAAGACTCCTCTAAAGTTTATGCATGTTGACTTATGTGGTGAAATGCCTACACAAGCCTTGGGCGGGATCTTCTTATTTTATGTTGATCATCCATGACTATGGTAGGAAGATGTGGATATACTTCCTTCACGATAAGGTTCAAGCTTTTAGTATGTTTAAAGAATAGCTAAAACTTGTTAAGAATGAAACATGACAAAGTGTGAAAAAGTTTAGAATAGATGGTCGTAGTGAGTTCAACTCAATGGAGTTTGAAGACATTTGCAAAAGCAAAGGGATTAATAAGTATCAATTGACGATGCCTCGTACACCTCGATAGAATAGCAGTGTTGAATGTGGATATCGCACCATTGTAAAAATGGCAAATTGCATGCTTAAGAGCAAGAAATGGCCTACTCTATTTTTGGAAAATGTGTATATTGCAATCTACATTCTCAATCAGAGTTACACAAAGGATCTCAAGGGAAAAACTCATCATGAGGCCTACATTGGTAAGAAACCATCTATCTCACACTTTAAAATTTTTAGATATAAACATTATACACATATTTCAAAGAATAATAGAAACAAACTCAAAGCAAAAGGCACAAAAAATATACCTTCTTGGGTTGTAGTGATGAAGAGCAAAAGGCTTACAAATTGTATAACCAAGAGAAAAGAAGATCACAGGAACAAGTTGTGATGTGGTGTTCAAGGAGCAGCCACATACAATGGAGGAGAATAATATAAGTTCTTCTATTTTATTATCCAGCAAAGTAGTCCACTATAAACATGTCTGAAGAGATGTCCCTGCCCTCATGGAGGAGGAAGCACCATCTTTGGATGGTGAGGAGACATTTCACCAACTTGCAATCACGGCACTAGAAAAGCCATTGCACAATGGGTGAAATAGCTCTATGATCGGAGTAATCCTAGCCTACCTTTGTTGATGAGAAAAAGGCTAATGGACAAAGGAGGTCTCAAAGCATTGGCGAGCAAAAAAAGTCTTCTGCTCACATAGTCAATATAGCCTTGATGGCTAAGATTATAAGAGAAGTAAAAAAGTTAGAAGACTTGAAAGAAGCATTTGTTGATCTGGCATGGAGAGCAGTTATGCAAGTCGAGCATGACAACATAGCGAAAATTTATACTTGGGAGCTAGTGGATCGACCAAAAAAGAGGAAGATTATTGGCACTAAGTGGGTCTATAAGATAAGCTACAAGGATGATGGAAGCTTAGAAAATTACAAAGCTATATTAGTTTCACAAGGATTTTCACAAGTTGAAGGATTTGATTTTCAAGAATCATTTACTCCAACTACTAGAATGACAACTTTGCAGAGTACTTGCACTAGCTACTCGTGAAGTGGCCTATTTACCAAATGGATATCAAGTCAACGTTCTTGAATGGTAATCTCAAAGAGGCATAGTGGCTCAACCACAAGGGTTTGAGGACCCCCATTCTAAAAACAAAGATTGTGAGCTAAAGAAGGCATTATATGGGTTAAAACAAGTCCCCTAGAGTATGATACCAATGGATAGATAAGTTCTTTTTAGACTTAAACTTCAAAAGATGTGTCTAAGATGACTTCCTTCTACTTCTAATCCCCGGTGGATTTGACCTTTCCACAAAAACCCCTCCGATATTGGTGAACCCAACGTGAAAAGTCATCACAGAAGAAGGAAAGATAATATGGGAGAACCTTCAAATACAATCTCTAGTGATGTTTTGTAACAGTTGGTGCAAAATATGAATATGCTTATGCAGGTACAACAACAACAACAGGTGATGCAAGCTTCAGCGCAAACAGAAAGTGTTGTGATGAATGCTTTGCAAGCAGTTGAGCATGAGGTGAAGTTATTCAATGACAGGAATGTATCTACATATGTACATACCTATGATCAAAAGATGAAATTCTTTAGAGTGGCTCAACTTGCATGGAGTCCGTATTTTGTATGTGTTACTCTACATGAACTAAAAGTGTGGATTATTGAATTATACATGTAGGATGCTAACTGGGTAGCTTTCAAGAAGGCATTCAAGGAATAATTTTACATTGAAGATACCAGTTTGATTACGCACAAGACTTTTCAGTAGTGGGTTTTACAACCTAATAAGGGTCTTGTGGCTACAAAATTGTTAAGAGAATTTGAAAGTCGATTTAAGCAGTTGGATCTTGCAGAACAGCAAGCTCTTGCAAGTCAAAAAATTGAATTCTTTCTACAGGCAGCTGATCTTGAGCTTCAAGAGAAGCTTGATGATTTTTTGGAGGATCTAACTACAAAGACAGGTTTGAAAATAGAGTGGAGACATGTCAAGCAAGCTGTTATTGTGCTTGTGAAGAAGCATAGAAGAAGAGAAAGATTGCATGTCTCTAGCTTGCCCACTGTTACGGGTAAGACAGTTGAAGTATCTAGTAAGCCACCCGCTTCTGTGACTAACCCTATGGCTGTACTTGCTATTGTTCTCTCTATTAGGGAAGATGTCTTGGATGAATTGGTCAAAGGGATGAGGGATCTTCAATTGAAGGTTGCAAAATTGGACGAAAAAGGACAAGAGGAAAGGGGACGGGTAGCAGCCCCTAAGCCAAGAAAAAGATGTATGTGGTGTGACAGTTTGCAGCATGAGAGAAAGGATTGTGCTTCCTATCAGGAGGCCTTGGCACGACAGCTTATCTTTTGGAAAGATGGCAAGATTCATGCACAAGAAACGGGATTGCCTCTTGCTTTGAATTTTGGAAAGGGAGGTATGCAGAAGTTGTTCAAAGAGTTGGCTGTCTGAAATGCTTATGCGGCAGTACATGCTTCTACTTTTGGTCTACAGTTAGATATAATGCATGGCCAAGTGATGGTTGGTCGAAAGGTTGAAATATGGGCACATGCTTTACATGCAGCTGCTGAAAAGAGAAAGGTCACTGATAGTGAAATGTCTCATGCAGGGCAAGACATTCGTGGCATAACTGGTTGGGAATCACCGATAGATGCATATTCAGTGTATGAATATTTAGAAAAGGTACAAAACACGGATGTACTTGTGGAAGAAAAATGAAAAAGAGATTATGATATTGCAGGGACTTCTAAAAGAATGATAAGAAGAAGTGTGGATCAGCCTAAAGCTGCAAATCAGCCACCTCCCGAGCATGTTATGGAAGAGGTTAGTTAGGAGCAAAAATAGGATAACAAACAAGAGGGCAAAAAGAAGGGCAAGCAGCCAGAATATAAGTTGCAATCTGACATTGAGACAGCCACAGATCTTAAGAAGATTCTTGAAGAACGAATCTTAAATAGTCGGGTGGAATTTACCTTGGGAGAGGTGCTTGGCATTGCCAAGCGAGAGTTTCATGATGAGATCATTGACATAATTAAAAGGAAGTGTCAGTTTTTTTGTGATACCACTAGTGCATTGCTGCAATTTGAAGAGGAAAGTGATTTGTTGGGTATTCGAGCTGAATATGAGCATGAAGTAAGTACTGGATTATCTATGCAGGATGCTACTAATCAATGGACAGCATGTGGAAAAGAGAAGAAAGTGATTGAAAATGCATTGTCTTGTAGCAATATGCATGGTGGAGTAAGGCAAATGCAACAATATGGAGAAGAGACTCTAGGATTTATTCCTCGAAGTCACTACACAAGAAATCATTGGGCTAGAGCTACCACTGAAACGGTAGTGAAAATAGGGGAACATGAAACATGAAACTCCTTGTGTTGCTTTACTTGACCATGGGTCTGAGATAAATGTCATTGAACAGGGATTGTATGAAAATGGTGCATGGCCTGTAGACACTAATCATGGTTGGCGAATGAGGGCTGCAAATAATTCTTCAGGGGAGCTCTATGCTACATGCCCTAATGTTAAAGTGACAATTGATGATGTAAAGGAAGAGCAACACTTCTTTGTGCAAGATAATTCCTCATATGCAGTGATTTTGGGACAGCCCTATATTATAGGAGTGCATATGGAAACAAAGGTACTTGATGATGGTTCTGCTTATGAAAGAGTCAGAAGCAAAGATGGGAGGAAAGCAGTCCGATTTCTTACTGTTTGTGTTAATCATCCTACAAATCGTGATACGCTTTGAGAGTCTCCTTTGGTTCCAAATGCAAGGGAATTCAAAGACCTGGATTTTCATATCAAGTTGTGTAGAAATTTTAAAAATTATTTAGATTACTTGATGCAATTGATCAAGTTTCCTAGAAGCATCATACGTGTTCTATAGACAATTGACATTTTCGTCTAATTGCTAGCTTGCATTGAGAGCAAGGACACGGGATATGTTGATTTACACTTCATGATCTTGGATATCACGACCTTTTCGGTCTACGTTACGACAAACAATTTGTTTTTGTTCTCTTTCTCTTTTTCTTTCTTAAATTGTTTGAGAAGGGATTTATTCTCTTGTAACTCAACAAAATTAACGTCAACTAAAGTCTTGGTTTTCTCCCCCTTTCTTTGTTTCTTCCCCTTTCTTTGCACCTTCCTTTGCGCTCTTCGTTTTATGTTCTCTCCCGTTTTTCTTTCATGTATGTTTATTATCTCATTCTCATTCTCTCTTCCTCTTCCTTTTTTCTTCTCCCTCTCTTATTTTCTATCTTTCTTTCTCTCTCTCTCTTTCTTTGTTGTCCCTCTCTTTGTTTCTCTCCACCCCCTTACGGACGGGCTTACAGTATGTAAAGTCTAATATGCTATGCATGGGGGCGAGGGACTAGCTACCCTACGTCCATCCCATGGTATTGCACCAAACCTCGCCACCTTTTTTCCTTTGTGTGTGACCCGATATGTAGAGCATAAGAGGATGTAGCACAAAGCATGCCAAGAAAACCATCCATTCACCTCCTCTCTTTTGTTTTAACAGGCTTGGAGACACAGGCCTTCCACGCACGCCTTCCCAAAGCATCGAACACAGTCAAGGTGCACCTTTACTACTACTACTACTACTACTACTACTACCACTACCACTACCACTACCACTACCACTACCACTACCACTACCACTACCACTACCACTACCACTACCACTACCACTACCACTACCACTACGACTACTACGACTACGACTACTACGACTACGACTACTACGACTACGACTATGACTACCACTACCACCACCACCACCACCACCACCACCACCACCACCACCACCACCACCACCACCACCACCACCACCACCACTACTACTACTACCACCACCACTACTACTACCACCACCACTACTACTACTACCACGACTACTACCACTACGACTACTACCACTACGACTACTACCACTACGACTACGACCACTACTACGACCACTACTACGACCACGACCACGACCACGACCACGACCACTACCACTACCACTACCACTACCACTACCACTACCACTACCACTACCACTACCACTACCACTACCACTACCACTACCACTACCACTACCACTACCACTACCACTACCACTACCACTACCACTATCACTACCACTACCACTACCACTACCACTACCACTACCACTACTACTACTACTGTATAGTAGAAGCAATAGCCATTTCTCTCTTCCTCTTCCTTTCTTCTTCTCCCTCTCTTATATTTCCTATCTTTCTTTGTTGCCCCTCTCTTTGTTTCTCTCCACCACCACCACCACCACTGCTACTGCTACTGCTACTGCTACTGCTACTGCTACTGCTACTGCTACTGCTACTGCTACTGCTACTGCTACTGCTACTGCTACTGCTACTGCTACTGCTACTGCTACTGCTACTGCTACTGCTACTGCTACTGCTACTGCTTCTGCTACTGCTTCTGCTACTGCTACTGCTACTGCTACTGCTACTGCTACTGCCACTGCCACTGCCACTGCCACTGCCACTGCCACTGCCACTGCCACTGCCACTGCCACTGCCACTGCCACTGCTACTGCTACTGCTACTGCTACTGCTACTGCTACTGCTACTCCTACTGCTACTGCTACTGCTACTGCTACTGCTACTGCTACTGCTACTGCTACTGCTACTGCTACTGCTACTGCTACTGCTACTACAGCCACCATCCCACCTTTCATATATTGCTTAAGAGTTTCAGAACATGAGAGTATAGTACACGCAATAGCTATTTCTCTCTTCTTCTTCCTTTCTTCTTCTCCCTCTCTTATATTTCCTATCTTTCTTTGTTGCCCCTCTCTTTGTTTCTCTCCACCCCCTTATGTTTTCTCACTCATTCTCCTCTCTCCCTCCCTCTCTCTCTCTCTCTCTCTTCCTTTTTTTTTGTTAACTTTCATCTTACTATATGCAGATGACATTTTGTTGGTCTCAGATTCAGCTCAGGGATTACAGCAGCATTTATTAGCATTGGATGATTTTTGCATACAGAGAGGTATGATAGTGAACCTTGGTAAAACCAAGGTTCTTATATTCCATACATCAGCTCAGATACGCAGACAGAGTATTTTCATGGCAGCAGGAGGGAGTATTGAGGTCACTGGATCATATGTATATTTGGGAGTCACCTTTACAGCAGCTTCAGGGATTTTCTCGATGACACAGGCAACTCGTGACCGCCTCACTAGAGGATACTCAGCATTGGCTCTTATGGAGCGACAGTGTCATCAGGCACATTTCTAGGAGCCCCGCACCAAGGGGTGGCTCTTTGATACTCTAGTCACTCCAGCACTGATGTATGGAGCAGCTATATGGGGGCCAGGCCTTGCCGATTATGTATGGATATTGACGGAGAGACCTCATGTGATCATGATATCTAGATTGATTCGCAGCAAGGCCTCAGTCCCACATGACATTGTGCGAGCAGAGCTTGCCACACCGCCCATGCTAGTCGAGGCATTATTTCAAACAGTCTGCTTCCTACACAGATTTCAGGATATGGATAGAGATCGCATTGCATACAGAGCATATATGGCATCTCAGGAGATGGCTCAAGCGGGGGATACCACATCATGGTATGCACAGACTAGAGCTTGGTTTGATAGCCATGGGCTGGACATTGATAGACTCCCACCTCTTCTATATGATACTCAGGCTCCCACTTACACCCTCTCTCTCTCTGAGAGGAACAGAGTCATCAGACAGGAGATATGGCATATTTATATACAGAGGACATGGGTCAGCCCTGCACAGCCACTGCCATCGAAGATGGCACATTATTATACACAGTTCTTGAGCATATCAGAGTAGGGATTCATAGAGATTCTGAGATATATATATATCTATATGCCACATTGATTGAGAGTTCTTATTGGACAGCTCAAGGTATCATCACATCAGCTTATGATTGAGAGTGGCAGAGCCAGTGGCATCCCACGGGAGGAGAGGATATGCCCCCTTTGCAGATCAGAGGTGGAGAGTGAGGAGCATTTTGTTCTCACCATACTCAGAGTTGAGATCTAGATACACATTGAGCAGCTCACTTCAGGGATGTATGATTGATATGGATCAGAGATCGTTTGGCCGTTTTTTGGGAGAGGCATGGCACATTAGAGAGCAGAGCACACAGCGGGTCCCAGTCAGAGAGGGGCCCACCCAGACGACTATTACACAGTTCTTTCAGACAGACAGAGTGAGAGCTACTGTACCAGCCTCCAGCCAGACCTCCGGGCTGACACTACAGTAGGCTGAGGACCAGCGTACCCGACGCCGCACGAGGATCCGTGGGTTTTGGACCCCACAGCCACACCGACAGGAGATCCAGAGGATTCTTGATCTACATCGACAGCAAGCTGAGATCCAACGACACTCGACACATTGGATCTCAAATCTCCAGTTTGCTCTTTCTCCATCGCCGATGTACCACATCCTGCATCCAGGAGGGATCACCTGCTATTAGTGACTTCGACGACTACTACTACATCCCAGGATAGTATATCTCCCTGCATCTGTTACATATACACATCGCACCACTTTATCAAGCCGACAGTTGTTCCCCTATCACAGCCGACATTTGTTCCCCTTTTGTAGCCATTATCTAGAGTACCAGAGCTACATACACACATACACATACACGACACTTATCACACTCACAGCACCGTATTTTCAGTTTCCAGTTTTTAGCTTTTCATTCAGCACTTTTATTTTGGATAGCTGGACCTCATCAGTTGTATCACAGTTTGTCTCATAGGCCAGTTTTGATCTTTAGAAGACGTTAATATAACTTTCTTTTTCTTTTCTTTTCTCTCTCTTTCTTCTTCTCCCTCTCTCATTTCCTATCATTCTCCATCAATGCACCACATTCTTCACTCTCTCTCATTTTTTATCTCATTTCCTCTCTTTCTCCCTCAATGCACATAATTGTAAAAAAAACAAACAACTCTTCCTTTCCCTTTCTTCTTCTCCCTCTCTCATTTCCTATCATTCTCTCTCAATGCACCACATTCTTCGCCCTCTCTCATTTTTTATCTCATTTCCTCTCTTTCTCCCTCAATGCACATAATTGTAAAAAAAACAAACAAGAAAAGAAGAAATTAAAGAACAAGAACAAACTCTCTCTTTGTTTTTCTCTACCCCCTCGTGTTTTCTCATTCATTCTCCTCTCTCCCTCCCTCTCTCTATTTCTCTCTTTCTTTATTATGTTTCATGTTTATTCCCTCTCATTCTCATTTTTTCTTCCTTTTTCTTTATTCTTATCCCTCTCTTATTTCCTCTCTTTCTCCCTCAATGCACATCATTGTTTTTTTTTAACAAAAAAAGAAGAAATTAAAGAACAAGAACAAGCCCTCTCTTCATTTTTCTCTACCCCCTCGTGTTTTCTCATTCATTCTCCTCTCTTTCTCCCTCTCTCTCTCTCTATTTCTCTCTTTCTTTATTATGTTTCATGTTCATTCCCTCTCTATTTCTCTCATTATTTCTTCATTTTTCTTTCTTCTTCTCCCTCTCTCATTTCCTCTCTCTCTCCCTCAATGCACCTCATTCTCAATGAAAACAAACAAAAGAAAAGGAGAAAGAACAAGAATAAACCAAGAGGGAGCAATGCACTCACCGCACAGACCCGAGGATGGATTCTTTGTCTCCTCTTTGCGACGGCGGCTCCTCTTTGCCTTTTGTGCACTTTCTCTTCTTCTTTGTGAATAACAACGGTGGTGGTGAGAAGCTCTCATTCTCTCTCTTTCTCTTTCTTTCCCTCCCAAACACATGATCTATTTCGCTCTCTTTTGCTCTTCGATTGCGGAAAAATGTTGCACTCAGGTTTCGTCTCTTTTTTTTGTTTGAGTACCATTGCTATTTGCGTCGCAAAATAACAACTCCACTAATTTGCATCGGGAACTACTCCTTGTTATTCGTGAATATCCTTGTAGTGTGGTAAAGTAGATTATGAACTGTAAGACGCCAGAAGATGCATGGAATATCTTGATGTGATACTATGGCACTATCATCAATGCAAGAAAGATACAATGGAAACATAAGTTCAATACTATGGATAGGAAAGGATGCTCTATTTAGGAGCATGTAACAAAGATCAAAACCATTGTAGATTAGTTGGCAACTATTGGAACTAAAGTAGAAGATGAGGATTTTGTTGTAGTGATCTTGAATGGTCTTGGACTTGAATATAAGTCATTTGACACATCCATTTCAGTGAGATCCAAAATGCCAGACTTTAATGAGCTAGTCTCATTGCTTATTCATCGTGAGAAAGTGAAACTAAATCTAACTAAGCTCAAAAGGAAGAGATGCAATTTTCTACTCTAATCAAAGATGCCATGGCAGTCATGGTAGGGGTTCCTTCCATGGTCAAGGGACTTAGCAAAATGCATCTCAGCATATGCAAAATCAACAAGGTCATAATGCTAGAGGTAGTTTGCAAACTATACATGATGATAATGCAAACAAGGTAAGGATTGTCATTATTGCATCAAGTATGGCCACATTGCTAAAGAATGTTGGAAAAAGTAAGCAAATCAAAGAGGCAAATAGCAGGGTCACAATGCCTTGTCTAATCATGTAGAGCATGAGAGTGGTGATAGGTTATTTGCCATGACTTATGTATGGAACAAGGCTACTCAGAAAGAAAATACAAATGACGTTTATTATATTGATTTGGGAGCATCAAATCATATGACATCACATGGAGAGTGGTTTGATGAAATGAAAGTAGGTATAAATTGCTTGTATGTATTGGAGATGACACTGAGCATGACATAGTTCATACAAGAGTTGTTCCACTAGTCATGCCTAATAGTAAGAAGAAGAAACTATATGATGTTTTGCATGTTTCTTCAATTACAAAGAAATTTTTTATCTGTTGACTAGATGGCTGAGCAAAACTTGCAAATATGCTTTAACGAAGATGAATGCTTTATAGAGGAATATGGTAGAGGTTACAAGTTGATTGCAAAGGGAAAAAAACATGGCAAAATGTTTACATTGGATGCAAATATTTTTGAGTTGAAAGCTATAATGTTTGCTCATGATGATGTAAGTGTTAGAGACATAGATATCCAACATAAATGCATTGGACACATCAATGTTCAAAGGCTAAAAAATATGCAGCATAAGGAGATTTTTTCAACATGAAACAACAATAGACCCTTGAAACTTGGTCACTTGGATGTATGGGAACTCTCTCATAATATATCTCTTGGAGGTTCTCAGTATTATGTGACCTTTTTGGACGATTTCAACATGTATAATTGGGTATACATTCTGAAGCATAAATATGAAGTTTTTGATAGTTATATGGATTTCAAATGTCATGTAGAGAAAGAGTTCAATTGTTATGTATTATGCCTATGGTTTGATGGTGGTGGTGAATGTGTCAAAGGAGTTTGACAGATACTTGATTAAGAATGGGATCAAGAGACAATTGACATATAGTTATACTCCACAACAAAATAGAGTGATTGAGATGGAAAAACACGATCATTATTGAAGCAATGATGGCAATGATAAATGATAAAGATATGCCTCTTTCTTACTGGGATGAAGTAGTTCTAACTACTCTTTATGTCACTAATTAGGCACCTATATCTTGCATACATGAGAAGATACCATGTGAGCAGCTTTATGGTTATAAGCATAACATAGAGATTTGAAAGTATTTGGCAACATTGCATATGTGCATGTACCTAATGAAAAATGGAAGAAATTTAATCCAAAAGCAATGAAGGCTGGTTTTATTGGTTACTCATAGGAATGGAAGGCTTATAAGTGCTATGTTCCATCTACTCATGAGACTTTGATCAACTGTGATGTGGTATTTGATGAGCTAGTATCCTAGTATGGTGCTAAGCAGGTAATTGTTCATGATGACTCTTCACAAAGTACATATGCTAGAAATGGAATGCAGGCTACTACTATTGCTAGTTGACTTACACATGATGTATCCCCCACTAGTTTAAATCCTTAAATAGGAAGATTATGCAGTCTCATGGATCTCTTTCCATCAATGATCCAGATGTGTCAATGTGGGGGAGATTGGACATGGATAAAGGCAAAGAGAAGGCACTTGATGTTGTAAATGCTCCATTTACATCGGGATATGATTTCATTGACGGCTTCGATAGTGACCTTGGCATACTTGCAATTGTAACACTTGGTGTCAAGCAAAGGTTTGTACCACTTCATGAGAGAGTAGAATTAGATAATGCACCACAAAAAAGTATTTAGAAACACGGATCCTTACACAAATTTTAGCTATGCTGGTTGTAATATGTTAACTGTAGCACAAGAAAATACGAAAAAAGTAAAAAAGTGCAAGTTGGGACCTAAAAGAGATGGCCTAGAAGAAAATCTAACACAATGGAAGAAGCAAGAAGGGAAATGGCCAAATGCACAAGGGCATTTTCAAAAGCTAAGGCTAAGGCAAAAGCACACTTTTAAAATGCGAGGCACCCCTAAAACTTTTTGTAAAAAAGTGCCACACCCCCTAAACTGTAAAGGTAGATGGGCGGTAGAAAGGAAGTTAGGAAGATAGGATGACAATGGGAAAAAGGACCTAGGGATGACCACCCAAAAGGGATTTAGGGTTTTGTATATAAAGTTGAAAAGTGAATGAGGATCTCATTCTTTGGTGAGTGGCACAATGAACTCATCTTCTTCTCTCCCTGTTGCTTGCTTGTGTATGCTTGAGAGGAGAGAGTGTGTGAGAGTGTGAGGGAGTGAGTGTGTGAGGGTGAGGGATCAAGGAGAAGAAGCTCTCCATCATCTCCTCTCTTTTTCTCTTCTCTTGCATGCAGCTCTACAGAGGATGGAGCTTGAAGGTGAAGGCTTGAGGTTGCTTGATCTCACATCACGAATCATGGAGCTACCGGTGTGCTTGAGGGAGGAGGCAACTCATTTGGGCATCAAGGTAAGCTCACTACACCACCCAAGTAGGATCAAAGGTGCATCGGCTAGGTGTGAGAGATAGCCATAGGTGTTCACTTAAAATGCTTGAACAATAAGTAGTCCCACGCGTGGTTCTTGGCCGTTGAGTATGAGCTTTGCCTCTACATTTTGGTTCTATTTCCGGGACCAACGGATTCAAGCTTGAGCACCTACATGCCTCAAATCAAGTGATGAAGTAAGGTTTCATCCCTGAACTCGTTCTTGAGATAGATAGGAGATTTTGGGTTTTTAATCTCTGCAACAAGTAAGTATTTTGGTTTTCTAATGATTAGGCAAGCAGGAGGGATCATTTCAGTATTTTTCTTTTGCTTTTTGTTGCATTTAGAGTAGGTTAGAACCAAGAAATCAAATGAGAAAACTTTAGGGTTTATACTATTGAATAGGCCCGTATAGGGCACAAACAGGGAGAAAAATGGAAAAAAAGATTACTTGAAGGTAGAATCATAAGAGGAGTGATCAATTAGATTAAGGCTGAGCCCATTAACACCCTAGCAGGCAAAGGGAGACCTCATTTTTAGGTTTTTCAGTAGAGAGAGAAAGAGAGAGAGAGCTTGAGAGCTTGTGCAAGACTTGGTGCTTCTAGTGAATGGATTGAAGGGCATAGGAGTCCCATGCATCTAACCTTTGATTTTGGTGAACCTTGCTAGCGTACGTGACCAAAAATCATTGGCGCAAAGAGATTTTTTTCCCCGTTATTTATGTGTTGGCGGAATCATATGTGATCTACAAGTGTCCAATTTCCAAAATCAGACACTCGGGCACCCTACATCCGTCTAATTCCAAGAATCTGATGGCCAACACTTTGAACAACTTAACAAGTCTAATCAGGCCCATTAAATTGGACTCCGACACTCGGACACCCCGATATTTGGACCACTACCACGCGCCCAATCTTAAGGATCAAACGCTCAGACTTGACCTTGTCCAATTTTGAAAATTAGACTCTTAGACCACCTTGTCCAATTTTGAAAATCAAACACACTCAAATTGGACCACAACCTGACCTATCTGATCGGACACGCCATGTATGATTCCTAGAATTGGACATCCCATAATGAAACAATCCCAGATCAGACAGAGCAAATCGAACTACTAAAATCGAACACCTATCAAATCGAATGTCGGATTCCTGAAATCGGACACTACAGAATCAGACTTTGTAGAATCAGACCACCACTTGACAAATTTAGCATGTCCGGGGTGATAGAGAGTACCACCTACAATAAGAGAATTCACCGAAATCTCTACATGCAAATTTGACCCTAAAAATCATAGCCAAATAGCCATGCACAATGCTGACACTCATATCAGCATATTCGGCACACTTAAAGCTGTAGGCTAACCAACAAACCCCATTTGACCCTGAGCTGAATGATGTAGCACAGATCCTAGAGACAAGAGGAAGTGGAGCATAAAGCCCTATTCGATCGAGTACGTAGACGAGAGTGTGAAAATTGCAAGTATCACTTTGTATTCACACTCACAATGTTTTCCGACACTTGAAGTGCACCTAAGAAAAGGTGAAAGCTTGATTTTTCATGGTGCACAAAGAGAGCATGGGCACACACACATACACCGAGTGAGTATAAGTTGAGGACTATTTGTAAATAATAAAGAACTCACTCAGACCTAACAATCTGAACAAACACACTAGGAGGAGAAGGGCTTGACACGTAATCAGGTGATCGAGAACCCCAAGTGTAGGACCAAGCAACAACCGACACCATTGGAGTGGATCTACCCGACTTGATCAATCTCATCAACAACCTAGTGGAGCATGAGACTGCAAACATGGAAAAGCCAAGCACCAACCACAGACATGACAATGAAGAGCTTGACCTAGGCAATTTCCCGATAGAAATCTAGTGGCTAGTCACCAATTACGATCTACAGACTCGGACAGACCACCATGGTAGGATGTCTGAGGGATATCATAGCAGAGCTTGAGGAGGAGAGGAGACTAGTGCGGGAAGCTTTGTAGGGCATAGTGGCCTACAATCAGGAACATCAAGCCAGAAGCTTGCAACAGAATGTAAAAATGTGCAAGATTCAACGAGTGCTAGCCTAGCAAGCAGAAATAGGACAGGACGTGATGCAAAAAGGGGAAGAGTGCTGGAAGGCGATCTCACATTGAGCGAGCTTCTTACAAAGCAACTGTTAGACAAATCATTATAGTAGAGCAGAGTGCCATTGCAATGGTAATCTCATTGCTTGTAGGATTAGGGGTTAACCAAGGCTCTAAGAGCCAATCAAGATTTCCTATCGTGGCTTCATGGCTAAGCAACTAGACAATTACCAGCCAAACGATGACCCATATAGCTTCGTAGAGCAGTTTGAGCAAGTTTGCAAGGCCAACTGCCTCATTGATCTTACTCAATGCTTGCAATATTTTGGTCTATGCTTAGGAGATAAGGGTAGTACATGGTACACGAATCTAGATGCTTATGAAGAGCCTCTTCATTAAGAGATTCTCTGAGCCTAGATACTCAGATAACCTTCTAGTGTGGCTGATGAACGTCAAGCAGAATGAGAAGGAGGACATCAGAGACTACATTACCCACATGTGGAGTCTCTTCAAGAGGATCCCAACTAGTGAGCGACCTACCGAAAGGGTGGTCTCCAAAGTCTTCATCAATGGGATACAAAGTGAGGAACTCTACAAGACCTTGGTAGGAAATTTAAGCTTGGAGTGAGATGTGCTAGCTATTCTTTGACAAGGCAATTAGAGTGGACAACCAGCTCAAAGAGAGAAGCTCCAAGAGCTCGACCCAAGAGGATACTAATGCTAGAAACTATAAGAGAGTTTCAACGTCAAGTGAAAGATCAGGCCCATGTACTCAAGATAAAGGAAAGGGAAGGATGCAAGTTGGGAGCTAGCAGAGATGAAGATGAAGCTGCGTGTATTGTAGCAGAAACCACCTGCCAACCAAGTGTAAAGACCAAAGGTCTCGACCTTGCACTAATTGCGATAGGTTCAGTCACGATATCATACATTGCAAACTACTAAGGAGACTTCCATACTCGTATTCATACAGACAGCCTTACCTAGCGAATAGGCCATAAAACTTTTTCGGAAGGGGAGCCCCATTGGCTCTCCCAACACCTAATGATGCCAAAATAGCCATTCTAGGATGGAGATAAATCCTATAGGCATACCTAGCCCACCTGGACCCTACATGACCCATCCACCAAGAGACCAATCCACTATATGGAGGAGCCGAACGACAAAGAGCCTTACGTGCACCCCTATGTAGCATATGATGAAGAGGCCAATGCAATCTTTATGGATTATCAACCTATACCGGTGATGGCATTAGGTAGAGGTAGAGGTAGAGGTAGAGGCTTTGGAAAACAAACCTAAGAACCAATCTCGTGTTGGACTTGTGGATACCCAGGATATATCTCCTCTCGTTGCCCACTAATCGAGAAAAGGCCAATCTTAGATGCCCAGAGTATGAAATCACTCACTTGTTTGCCAAATTTCCTAGATGAAGACCACTCTCTAGTAGTGCCGCAAATGAGCCATCAGTATCATTGGGGCTGCTTGGAGTCTAGAAATTTAATGGAGAGGACACACCCATCCCGTTGTCAAGAATCGCATGGTGGGGGTATTTGCTTAAGATGTTGCGCCAAACACACACTATATACACAAGAGGAAGTTCACTCAAGAACCAAGAAGAGAGATGGAGGCCAAAACATTTTCTTGCTGATTTCTTCTTGCTCTTCCATGCACAGTACAATGTGCACAAAGTATAGATAAGATACAACATAAAGGAAAGTGGCCTACTAAGTCAAACAGTGCATAACAGACTACACTAATCGAGTGGCGCTATATCTTTGCCAACTGTAGGTAGGTGTAACAAACTAAATATAATAAGTGATAAGTCAGTGGCCATGTGAGTATCGTAATGACCACCAACATGCTAAGTGTAGATGTGCAGACTCATCTAGCCAGGCGGTCCATCATCAATGTCCATGCATATTGAGCTTGTCATCTCAAC
This sequence comes from Lygodium microphyllum, assembly GCF_053477565.2. Taxonomy (NCBI): domain Eukaryota; kingdom Viridiplantae; phylum Streptophyta; class Polypodiopsida; order Schizaeales; family Lygodiaceae; genus Lygodium; species Lygodium microphyllum. Next base: position 42,517,039 of record NC_141141.1, read on the forward strand.
ACTCCTCCTCAAGCTCAACTCTATCTCAGCAACTCCAAGTAAGCTTCAAAAATTTTGAAGCTTCTCTGTACCCAATGCCTTTGTGAAAATGTCAACTATCTGATCCTATGTGCTGACATATACCAAGTCAACCTCTCCTACAAGTATCTTCTTTGTCACAAAGTGGTAGTGCACCTCAATGTGTTTTGTGCTAGCATGGAATATTGGATTCCTAGCTAGTTGTATGATGCTCATGTTGTCACAATGAATGACAACTGGAACATCTCCCTGCACATCCAAATCACTTAATAAATTTTGCAGCCATACCACCTCACATGCTACCATGGCAACACCTCTATACTCAGCCTCTGTACTTAATAAAGCAACTGTAGGTTGCTTTATTATTGCTGCTCCTTGTAACTACTGCACTACCAAGGGAAAACATGAATCCACTAGTAGTAGGTCTTCTATCTGACATGCTACCAGCCCAATCTGCATCTATGTATCCAAAGACCTATATATCCTTACTTGCCTCATAAAAAATTTCATAATGTAAAGTGGACTTCACATACCTCAATATACATCTAACTGCATCCAAATGAGGCTTTCTAGGCATCTGCATAAACTGATTGACAAGGCCAACAACATAGCTCAAGTCTGGCCTTGTGATAGTCATGTAAATAAAACTCCCTACTATCCTCGTGAACATAGTAGGGTCTTCTATCTCATCCCCAATGTCAGCACTCAACTTCACATTTTACTCCAATTGTACTAAAAGAGGCTTATATATTGTCATACCATACTTGGATAACATATCCAAGCCATACTACCTTTGGGATAGCCATATACCATCATCACATCTGATCACCTCAATACCAAGAAAGTATCTCAGCTCACCCAAATCCTTCATCTCAAACTTTTTCTTCAAGAAGTCCTTAACTTCAGCAATCCCATTGTCACTATTACCTGTAATAATCAAGTCATCCACATAAATGACTATGATGACCAAACTTGCATCTCCACTTCTCACATGAAGTGAGTAATTAGCATCAGAAATACAAAATCCAATATTGATAAGATACTCTCCAATCTTATCAAACCATGCTCTAGGTGCTTGCTTCAGCCCGTAGAGCACCTTTTTTAACCTACACTCATATGTGGGATGCTCTAAATCCTCATAACATGTTGGTGTCAAGATTGTGGGAGAGAAAAAAGGAGTCTCGCTTGAAGCTTTCTTGCTTGCACAATGGGGGAAGACACACAAGGGTGGAGGCTGAGAACAGTTTTTCTCTTCTTAGTTGTGTAAGCCAAAAGAACTCACGTACAAAGAAATAGAAGAACCCTATGTATGGGTCTCAAACCAAACTCAACTAACTAAGGTGGCATACTAACTGAGCCACGAACTAGAGTAGATAAGGATAGCTATCATGTAGCTATTATTCAGGGACGGTGTACCAACCGCGTCTGCAACTGACAAGTCGGTGACATAAATACACAACAGTCACCCTGGCGTATCACGAGTGGAGCTCGATATCTCAACACTCCCCCTCGAGCTCAATCCCAATTCCTGCACACCAAGCAGGTCTCTGAACTTGCGCAGCTTCTCTGCGCCCAATGCCTTCGTGAATATGTCAGCTACCTAATCCTCTGTGCTGACATAAACTAGATCAATAAGACCTAGTAAAACCCTCTCTCGCACATAGTGATAATGCACCTCAATGTGCTTTGTTCTAGCATGATAGACTGGGTTATTTGCCAAGTGTATACTACTCATGTTGTCACAATAAATGACAACTGGCCCATCTGTAGACTGATGCATATCATAAAGTAGCTTATGCAACCAAGCTACCTCACATGCAGCCATTGCTGCACCCCTGTACTCAGCCTCTGTGCTCGACAAGGCAACTGTAGGCTGTTTCTTGCTGCTCCAAGTGACTGCAGCACTCCCAAAAGAGAACACATATCCACTGGTAGATCGTCTATCAGAAATACTACCAGCCCAATCAGCATCAGTGTATCCATGCAACTGTATCTGAACCCCAGTCTCATAAAATAGTCCATACTGCAATGTGGACTTCACATACCTGAGTATGCGTCTAGCCACATCCAAATGCGGTTTCCTTGGAGCCTGCATAAATTGACTTACCAATCCAACAGCATAGCTCAAATCTGGCCTGGTAATAGTCATATAAATCAAGCTTCCTACTATGCGTCTGTACATAGTAGGGTCTTCCAGAAGCTCACCTGCATCTGTGCTCAGCTTCACATTCTGCTCCAAAGGAACTGAAATAGGCTTACAGCCTGTCATCCCATATTTGGACAGCATGTCCAATCCATACTGCCTCTGCAAGAGCTATATCCCACTTGGTAATCTAATCACCTCAATGCCCAAGAAATAACGCAGCTCTCCCAAATCCTTCATCTCAAACTTCTGCTTCAATAGCATTTTCACATAAAGGATATCTTCATCACTATCACCTGTCATAATCAAATCATCAACATAAATGACAAGCAGCATAATATCTTTCTCTGTTTTTCTCACATAAAGTGAGAAATCTGCCTTGGAAATCTGAAAGCCAATAGTGACAAGATACTGTCCTATCTTGTCAGACCATGCTCTAGGTGCTTGCTTCAAACCATACAAAGCTTTCTTCAACCTGCAAACAAACTCGGGATGAACAGCATGCACATAACCTGGTGGCTGCTCCATATAGACCTCTTCTTGCAAATCACCATGCAAGAAGGCATTCTTTACATCCATCTGATGTAAAGACCATCCCTTTGATGCAGCCATAGCAATGACTGCTCTTACGGTTTCCATCCTTGCAACCGGACTGAATGTTTCTTCATAGTCAATTCCATATGTTTGTGCATACCCCTTGACTACTAATCTTGCCTTGTATCTGTTCACAGAACCATCTGCATTGTGTTTCACCTTATAAACCCACTTACAGCCAATTGCATTCTTACCTTTAGGTAAAGGTACCAATTCCCATGTAGCATTTGCTTCCAAGGCATCCATTTCTTCATCCATGGCTTTCTCCCATTTTTCTTTTCCCATGGCTTCCTCAAAAGAAGTGGGTTCTGGTTCCTGTATCACTTTGACCATATATGCATAGTGAATGGCTGTAAATCCATCATATTTCAGCCTATCCACAGGATACCTAGCTCTCGTAGACCTGCGCAAAGTAGGTTCACTCCCAAGTGCTCTCAAAACATCCCTGGTCTTCCTTACTCCAGGTGTAACAATAGAAGGAATACCCAACTCATCATCAATGCTCTGTTCTGAGCCACTGGATTCACCATCCACATAAGAGTGACCTGCATTCACATCAAACATGGGCTGATCAACCTTCTCTTTTCCTTTTCGTGATACCTGCATACCATTATCTGCATTACTTTGAGAAGATTCTCCTGATCTCAATCTGCCTGTCCATGGCGAAGAATGTGAACCACTACTAGAGGACGCTCCAGGTCCACTAATATTTTGTGACTGCTGCTGTGAATTTTGTGCAGCATTACCATTTTGTGCATCTACATCATCAATCACATTTACTGGTTTATACCAGCTACTCATCTCATCAAAAACAACATCTCTGCTCACTGTAAACTTACGAGTAGAAGGGTTATAGCATATATACCCTTTTTGCTGCAGAGAATAACCAATAAAGATGCACTTCTCAGCTTTTGGATCCAACTTGGATCTCAACTCATCTGGCACATGTACATAGGCAATGCAACCAAAAATTTTCAAATGAGAAATATCTGGTTTCCTACCAGTATACCTCTCCTCTGGAGTCATTCCATGTATTGCTGCAGTGGGAGTCATGTTCATTATGTAGACTGCTGTAGCAACTGCTTCAGCCCAATAAAAATCTGGCAAGTCTTTTTCATTGAGCATGGCACGAGATACCTCTCCAATATGTCTGTTTTTTCTTTCTGCAATTCCATTTTGCTGTGGGGTATGACTGCATGAATATTGCTGCTTTATGCCATGCTCCTGCAGGAACCTTGCAAACTCATTTGAGAGGTACTCTCCCCCTCCATCTGACCTTAGGCATTTTACTTGCAGGCCTGTTTCTTTTTCAACCATAGCTTTAAGAGTTTTGAAATGCCCAAAAACTTCACTTTTCTTTTTCATAAAATACACCCAAACTTTTCTGCTATAGTCATCAATAAAACTGACAAAATAATGACAGCCTCCAAGAGATGCAGCTTTAGTAGTCCACACATCAGAGTGGATTAATTCCAATGGCTTCTTACTCTCTTGAACATGTCTAGGAAATGGTTTCCTTGCCTGTTTTCCAAACTGACAGGCTTCACATACCTTATGCATTTCTGCAACCTTGAATTTAGGCAAACTTGCAACAATATTTTGGGCCTGCATTGATTTAAGTCGTTGTACATTAACATGACCAATGCGTTTATGCCAGATATCAATATCTGCAACTACACTGGTCCCATGTGCAAACATTGCTGCACTCAATTCAGACATGTCTGCATCCAATGTAAACATTCTGCCCTTCTTCTTTCCTTTTGCTATCAAGCGACCTTTATTTTTCATATCCTCAACAAAGCATCCATGAGGATTAAATCTGACCTGCAAGCCCTGCTCAACCATTTGACCAACAGAAACCAGATTCTTGGTGATATTCGGGACATGAAATACATCGGACAGGTATTTCTTTTTCCCATCCTGCATAGACAAGGGAATTTTTCCAATCTGCACAATAGGATGTGCAGTATCATCACCAGTCTCCACAAATCCTGGTTTTTCCATTTTCCTTACATCCTCCATCCATTCTGCATGACCTGTCATGTGGTTTGATGCACCTGAGTCAACATACCATACATCGTTGCTTTCTTCTGCACTTGTCACATGAATTATTCATGTGTTGCACCATAAACAGATGCTCATTTCTGTCATCACCCTGTCTACTAGAGGATGCATAATTTCCTTGTTGCAGTTTTCCATTCATGATGTCATTCTGCTTTTTATAGCAGTCTTTAGCCATATGACCCATTTTACCACAATAGTAGCATTCAACATTACTGTTTGCATTTTGGCCTCTTTGCCATCCACCACGACCTCTTTGGCTCCCCCTGCCTCTAGAGTTACCACGTCCTCCTCCATAGGACTGGTTTTCTTGAGTTTGCTGCATATTCTGATTTCTACCACGGCCTCCAAATCGGCCTCCTCTACCTCTGCCTCTACCTCTTCCAGCATTTGAGTAGAAGGCAGCTTCTTTTGAAGTTCCTCCTGAAGAAGATGCACCACCATTTCTCTGCTCCTCAGAAATTAGAAGAGCAATCAACTCCTCAAAATCAGGAAATCTTTCACGAACTGAAATGGATGTCCGAAACTGTGCATAATCCTTTCCTAGACCATTCAAGGTCACAGAAACTAAATCATCATCTTCCACTGGCGACCCAATGGAAGCAAGTGCATCTGCAATCTTCTTCACCTTCATGTGGTAGTCATTGATGCTCATATTTTCTCTTTGCACATTGTGCAACTCTTGCTTGAGCTGCATTTTCCTGGCTTGCGTATTTGTGCTATACATCTTTGACAGAGTATCCCATGCCTCCTTTGGCGTACTTGCATCCTGAATATGCACAATCATAGAGTCTGAAATGCTGATAGACAGCCAGTACATAACTTTCCTGGCTCTCTCATGCCATGCTTTGAATGCCTGCATTTGCTGTTGATTGGGAACATCAGGAAGAACTGGTTCTTCTTCATTTCCTGCAACAAATTCCCAATATCCTTTTCCCATAAGGAAATTCGTCATTCTAAACTTCCATGCCTGGAAGTTGTTCTTGTCAAGCTTTTCAGTTACAATCTGTGAAAGAGAATCAGACGCCATTACAGAACACTGCGAAAAATTCTGTCACTGCAAAAACTCAGCTTCACCCTCACAAGGGCAAATCTGCAAAACTGGCGAAAGTGGTATTTGACCACACAGTCACTTCCTAGTGACGATTTTGCATCAACAAGCAACAGGGATGATTCTGTAACTCCCAATGTCTCTGCGCACAAGCATACGATGCGATTTCCACAGTAACTTTTCACTGACCTATAGAACAGTGGTTGCACAGCATAAAACAAGGCTTTTTCCTGAGTACGTGCTGAAAACTTCCGCCTCCAAAACAAGCCCCGAAATGGCCTCAAATCAAAAAAACAAGGTCGCCTAGAGCTAAAGCTCTTACCCGCAGCATATACTGCCCTCTTGCTTCACCGCGAAGGGCGTCTCAACCTGAGACAATGCACTCCTGCACTTTCCGGCTGTGCTACGTGCAGAGATCTGCTCCCAAAACAGAAAATGAAAGCAACACTGCTCCTCTTACCAGACCACCGCGAGCTTGGCTTGCTTTCTTGAGCTCCTTACCACGAACAAGGCTCTGATACCATGTCAAGATTGTGGGAGAGAAGGAAGGAGTCTCGCTTGAAGCTTTCTTGCTTACACAATGGGGGAAGACACACAAGGGTGGAGGCTGAGAACAGTTTTTCTCTTCTTAGTTGTGTAAGCCAAAAGAACTCACGTACAAAGAAATAGAAGAACCCTATGTATGGGTCTCAAACCAAACTCAACTAACTAAGGTGGCATACTTACTGAGCCACGAACTAGAGTAGATAAGGATAGCTATCATGTAGCTATTATTCAGGGACGGTGTACCAACCGCGTCTGCAACTGACAAGTCGGTGACATAAATACACAACGGTCACCCTGGCGTATCACGAGTGGAGCTCGATATCTCAACAGTTGGCTGCTCCACATACACTTCTTCTTGCAATTCACCATGCAAGAAGGCATTCTTAACATCCATTTGCTACAAACTCCAACCTTTGGCTCCTGCTAAGGCAATCGTGCATCTAATAGTTGCCATCCTAGCAACTGGACTGAATGTCTCTTCATCATCTATGCCATATGTTTGAGCATAGCCTTTTGCAACCAACCTAGCCTTATACCTGCTAATGGAACCATTTGCATTATTCTTGACTTTGTAAACCCACTTACAGCCCATAGATTTCTTACCCTTAGGCAAGGGTACTAGATTCCATGTCTTATTGGCTTCTAGCGCAGCCATCTCCTCATCCATTGTTGCATCCCAATGAGCACGACCAATAGCATCCTCAAACAAGTGGGCTCAACATCCTCAACTAGTTTCACCATATAAGCATAATGGTGAGCTACATAACCTTCAAAACCAAATCTTTTAATAAGGTATCTGACCCTACTAGACCTACGTACCACTGGATCACTCAATGGAACCTTTGCATTACTATGAGCTCTCTATACACCTGGTGTCTTTATTGAAGGAATATACCAAGCTCATCATCCAAACTGTCTGAACCACTAAAATCTCCATCAAATCCCAAATGACTAGTAGATGCATCATTACTATCCAACACTTTCTTATTTCCTTTGTCTTTGCCTGCAATATTTATAGATCCACCTGAAGATGTGGGGCTACTCCTTAGTCTCCCAGACCAAGGGCTCATTGTAGGTGTAGTACCAGATTATGTTTCTGGCCCACTAAGACTCTATGATTCTTGTTTTTCTTTCTGCACATAGCTATCGTGATTATTATCATCATCTAATACATCACCACAACAGGTCCATACCAATTGCTCATCTCTTCAAAAATAGTATCCTTGCTCACTCTGAACTCACTTGTGATAGGGTTATAACAATGATACCCTTTCTACTCTAAAGAGTATCCAATAAAAATACATTTTTTAGCCTTTGAATCATGCTTCTTTCGTAGCTCATCTGGCACATGAATATATGCAATGCAGCCAAATACCTTCAAGTGTGATACATCAGGCTTCTTGCTAGTAAAGCATTCTTCATGAGTCATCCCATGAACTGGAGTTGTGGGGGTTTTGTTCATAATATAGACAACAGTATAGATGGTTTTAGACCGAAAATATTTTGGCACATTCTTTTCAATCATTAATGCCCCTGAAACTTATGCAATGTGCATTTTTTTTCTTTCCACAACCCCCTATTGGTTGTGGGTTATACCTGCAAGTAAATTGCCTCTTTATCCCATGAGTCCTCAAGAAGCCACTAAATTCATTAGAGATGTACTCTCCCCCTCCATCTAATCTCAAGCACTTCACTTTCAAGACTATTTTTGTTTCAACAGCTATCTTGAAAGATTTAAAGTGCTCAAATACATCACTCTTTTCCTTCATGAAATATACCTATAGCTTCCTTGAACAATCATCAATAAATGTGAAAGTATTTGCTACCACCAAGAGAAACATTCTATGTAGGCCCCCAAACATCTATATGCACTACATCAAGTATATTTTTGCTCACTTCTCTATCATGCAGGAAGGGTTGTCTTGCCTGCTTACCAACTGGCATGCTTCACACACTTTATGAAATTCTGCAACTCTAAAGGAAGGAAACCCTATAACCAATCCTTTGGACTACATTAATTTCAGCCTTTGCACATTTGCATGTCCAAAACGTTTATACCATATTTCAATGTCTACAACCACTCCTTTTCCTTTACCATACGTAGCAGCATCCATTGTAGGAATTCCAGCATCTAAAGTGAACATATGGCCAACTCTACTTCCTTTTGCAACTAACTTGCACTTATCATTAAAGTCTTCTACAAAACAACATTTTGCATTGAATCGGACCTGCAACCCTTGCTCTACCATTTGGCTAACAGACACTAGATTCTTTGTGATTGAAGGCACATGTAGTACATCTGTCAGACTCTTTGTCTAGCCATCATGCAAGGACAAGGGAATCTTTCCAATGTGTGAAATTGGGTGGCATGAATGATACCATCTGCACATAACCTGGATTTTATAAGTCCTACGTCTCTCCAAACCATTCAACATGACTGGTGATACGATTAGATGCACCTGAATCAACATATCATACATCATCATGTGTCCCCTTTCCTGTAACTCCATTCATCATATGCTACATAACAAACAAACACTCATTTTTGTCTTCATTCTATCGTGAAGATGATGCATAGTTTCCTTGTTGCAATTTACCACTGTGAATATCATCCTTCTACAATATGACCTTTTTTGCCACAATAACGACAAACAATAGTAGAATTTCCAAAACCTCTGTTTGGTCATCCACCTCTTCCTCTAGAGCTCCCCCTGCCTCTAAAGTTTCCTCGACCTCCTAAAACCTGCATTTCACCAAATTGCTGATTGGACCTGTTTTGCTGGTTATTGCCAACATGTCCCATATCGAGGCCTCTAGAAGAGGATCTACCATATTCCCTTCCTGAACTTGAGTAAAATGCTTGGACCGATTTACCATTTCTTTCAGATGAGTCACCCTGCATATTGATCTTTTTGTTCGGTAATCATGAGAGAGACCAGCTCGTCAAAATCTAGAAATGGCTTCCATTACGTATACTGAAGTAACAAATGATTGCCATGTCTTCTCATTATTAAGGCCACTCAAAGTGGATGAAACCAAATCATCATCATCAGGCATCGCATCAATCACTGCTAAAGCATCTACAATGCTCCTCACCTTCAAAACATACTCATTGAGAGACATTTTCCATTTCTTCAAGGTATTCATCAACTCTTGCTTGAGTTGAATCTTCCGTGCCTTTATATTTACTGAAAACATGTTCTCAAAAATTGTCCAAGCTGCATGTGAAGTTTCTACATTCCTGATATGTCCTAGCATCATATTATCAATGACTACAGATAGTCAGTACATCACCTTTTTGTCTTTTGCATTCCATTCTTTCCATCCCTTTAATCCATCTGCAGTCAAAGGGATACCCAACTCTAGCTCCTTTTCTTTACTTGAAACAAAGCCTTTAGACTCATATAAACATTGTTTTGTGGATGATTACCCACTTGAGTTACCACCATCATGAGGAGAACTAGGTCACAAAATTAAACTTTATCTTGGTGTTACTCCATCACACAAAGATCCATATAGACACAATCCTTTGCATAAAAAAGAAATTCAAAGACAAGTGATGATAGCTAAGACTACATCTGTGTCGATGATCATGAGCTTGAATCTCAACACTCCAAGCTCAAACTAACTGTTGTACTCCAAGTAGCTCTCTAAAATGAACAAACTTATCTCTACCAAGTGATTTGGTAAAGATATATGCTACCTAGTCTTTTGTCTTCACATGAAGTAAATTAACATGTCAATCATGTACCATTTCCCTAATGAAATGGTAATGAACCTCTATGTTTTTAGATATTGCATATTAGACAAGGTTGCTAGCCAGCATCACACTACTAAGATTGTCACAATTCAATGTGACTTTGTTGTCCAACTGAATACCTAATTCATGTAGTAGTTTCACAAGCCAAACTACTTCGCAAGCTACTAAGGCTACACCCCTATATTCTGCCTCTGTGCTAGAAAATACAATGGTTGGTTATTTCTTACTACTCCAGCTAATCATATGGTTGCCCAAACTAAAAGCATAACCAATGGTTGACCTTCTATCATAGGCACAACTAGTTAGAGAAGAAGTTGAAGAAGGCCAAAGCTATGACAATGGTTTCTCAAGGGATGCACACTCATAAGGGTTTATTTTATCCTAATTCTTTCCCATTTGGTGCATTGTTTTGTTGGTTGAAATGAAAAATAAAATGTACAAGGTGTGCATCGATTATCAAGCTTCATTATTAAAAATCACTATCCAATTTCTACAAATTGGGGAGGTATGAGGTGTGCACAATTGGGGAGGAAGGGGGGATGTGTCATGAGGGGAGGTATGAGGTGGGAAGGGAAAAGGGGGGAGGTATGAGGGTGAAGGGAAAAGGGGGGAGGGGAGTCAATATTTAGACTTGGTTCTGTGTGTGTGTGTGTGTGTGTGTGTGTGTGTGTGTGTGTGTGTGTGTGTGTGTGTGTGTGTGTGTGTGTGTGTGTGTGTGTGTGTGTGTGTGTGTGTGTGTGTGTGTGTGTGTGTGTGTGTGTGTGTGTGTGTGTGTGTGTGTGTGTGTGTGTGTGTGTGTGTGTGTGTGTGTGTGTGTGTGTGTGTGCGCGCGCGCGCGCGCGCGTAATTTGTTAGGAAGAAATTGACATAGCCTACTAGATTCTATATAAAAGGATGAAAGGGATGAACCCAAATTTTCCTTAGACTAATCATTCTCCTTGTCTATTGTGCCCTCCTTAGTGAGATGTAGACAGAAATTTTTGAGCCAGCTCTTCTAGGAACAAGAAAAGTGGCAACAACCACCAACATTGTTGAAGCCTCTTTGACAATTGATGGAATTGATAATGTAATTGACCTAGGATTTGCAAAACATAATGTCTACAATCCCAAGCTTGGTTTAGACTCCCTCATCATTACATCCATTTCTCAAGCATTTGCAAAACAACACACAAGAAGTGCTAGCTGTATTGGATTAGGCAAGTGTTACCATCTCTACACAGAAAGTGTATATGAAAATGAGATGCTGCTAAGATATGTACTAGAGATTTAGAGAATTAACCTTGGTATGTCAACTTTACAGATGAAGGCTATGGGTATTAATAGTGTATTATAATTTATTCTATTTATTATTTAGAGGTTTGCATCGATGATCTTGGACTGACTAGAAGGCTCCCAAGCCTATGTGGCACAAGAAAGAGAAGTTTGATATCCAAGAAATAAAAATGGCTTTTTCTTAAAGTGTGAGTGGGGGTTCTCTCTCTCTCTCTCTCTCTCTCTCTCTCTCTCTCTCTCTCTCTCTCTCTCTCTCTCTCTCTCTCTCATACACACTCTCTTTTTTAATAAATAAAAACACACATACTCTCTCTCTCATGAAATGATATGATATCTTAAAGGTTGAACATATCTATGCAATGCGTACAAACTCTAAAAGCATTCACGAATGCATAAACACTTTCAAAAAGGAATCCGATTATTTAGTAAATTGAACATATGGAATGAGAGAATAATTTTAATGGCTGAACATGTTCCTACAATATATACATGCTCTAAAACTACACATAAATTCACGTAGGCTATTATTAAAGCACATAAATGATACACGCACACATACATATATACATGTGCATAGAAATACACATTAACATCTATGAGAGAGAGAGAGAGAGAGAGGATGGATACACACTTATAAAACATTCACTTACGTATATGCATACATACACATATGTAGACACGCACATCCACACACAAATATATATATGTGTATGTGTGTGTGTGTGTGTGTGTGTAATTTATACACATGTGCATACATACATACATACATACATACATACATACATATATAGATATATATATAGGCACACACACACACACACACACACACACACACACACACACACACACACACACACACATGTGTACATATACACACACATGATATAGAAAAAGATAAGAGACATGAGGAAGAAAAAGAAGGGAGAGAAAATAAAAATGATGAGAGAGAGAGAGGACACACATTTACGAGACCACACGAATTAAACACACATATATATAGATATACGTATATACACATATATATACATATATGTGCACATACACAAATAGAGCATAGGAAAAAAAAGAGGCAAAATGAATAAAATGTGTCAGTGAAAAAATGGAGAGAGAGAGAGAGAGAGAGAATAGATACATACTTATAAAATATGCACTTATATGCATGCATACACATACATATATAGACACACACATCCACTTATATACATGCATACATACACATATACAGACACACATATCCACACACATATATAAATGTGTGTGTGTATGTGCAAGTGTGTGTGTAATGTATAGAAACATATTTACACACATGAGATGAAGAAAGATAAGAGAAAGGAAGAAGAAAAGGAAAGGAGGGAAAATAAAAATGATGATATGGACAAAGAGAACACGTATTTATGAGACCACACAAATAGAGACTCACCTAGTATTGACCACATATATACACATTTATGAGACCACACAAATAGACACATATGTATTGAACACAAGTCATATACATACATATATGCGTGTGCACACATATATAAATAGAGCATATACAAAACAAGAAGAGGTTTAAATGAAAAAATGTGTGTGGATGTGTGTATAAATGCACACATGTGCATATACATATGTTAATGAGAGAGAAAGACAGAGAGAGAGAGAGAGAGAGAGAGAAGACTGGAAAAAAGAAAGGAGAGAGAAAAAGAAAAAAGTGAAGAGAATATAAACACACATGTGCATATACATATATTAACGAGAGAGAGAGAGAGAGAGAGAGAGAGAGAGAAGACTAGGAAAAAGAAAGGAGAGAGAAAAAGAAAAAGAGGAGAGAATAAAAACAAGAGGAGACTACTATGGACACACATGCATACTAGTACACATCTAAACTTATATATAAGCAAGAAAAAATGGAGAGAAAAATAATAGTGGAGAGAGAATGAATACACATACAAACATGCACACATCCACACATACATATATACATATACATACACACACAAAACGTGCACATGCGTGTGCGCACACACACACAAAACATGCATACCTATATAGAGACTGGAGAAAGAAAAATAAGAGCTAGGTCACACAGAGGGTTAGGAGGGTGGGAATTGGACCCCACTCCTCTTGCTAGCCCTTGGTTGCATTGAGGAGGTGCATGGTGAGTAGGGGAAACTGAGCCCCACAATCACCCTACAAGGACCTTAAGGAAAGTGGGTTTCTTAGTCAGTGCTAGTAGCAAGGTTATATTGGTGTGCTAGGAGCTTTTGACCCCCACCTACCTATCAATGTGAATAGTGGATCTAATCTCACTAACCTTTTTTTTTTTTAAATGAAAGGCACTTGGTAGTGCAATTATTTATCTCTCTCTTTCGTTTCCTTCCCCTCTAGATTTTGATACAACCTTAGCAATTACTAGAGGCCATTTGCCATGGTCGCCTTGAGTGATGTAGCTCTAAAGGAGAGAAAATTAAAATGATCAAGGGCACATCAAATCATAATTCCAGTTCTAAACTATAGCTTGTTCCTTTGTAGGTTGAGTGTGTTGTCATAGATGAGGAGGAGTGGCGGCTTCATTCAAAGTCTCCCAACACTTTTCATCCTACTATATATATTCCAAATGTGGTAGTATACCCAAGGTTGTCTGTTCAAACCACATTGTCTTTTGTTTTATATGGTTAGAAGTTGTCAATTTCTTTATTAATTCTCGTAATGATAGGTCTTAGGATGATCTAGTTCAAATTGTTAAAGCATGTGGCAAGCATAATGTGAATCCGAACCTATCATTACGTTTTGTGACTTTAATGTGGTTCATGACTAATAATAAAGGATTTTCATTCTGCTAGATTCCCATCATTCCATATGGAGGAGTGGCCTCTATCAATGGAAAACTTTTAACTCCACAAGGTGGTGTAAGCATCGTTATGGGGTTAATGAAGGTAAGGGAATGTTTACTCTATCCAAGTGTTTGGCATATATAAATTTGCTTATTTTATGCAAATATATGCTACTCCTTTCACAATTGCATGATCAGGATATGTTTATCAAGTAGACTGGTTTTCTGAAACCATGTAGTGTCATTTGTTCAAAGAAGTTCAGAGGTCATTCTTTTGTTCAGAAGTTTGGATTCTCACTACCTATAGCCATGCAGGAAGGCTTGAGGATGAATGGCATTATTTTGTTCCTATCAGTCAAGACTATGGGCCAAGTTATTCTATTGAGCACTATGCATGCATGATTGATCTGCTTGGTTGAGCAGGCCATTTAGACAAGGGAGAGCATTTAATCAACATCATGCCCTTTGAACATGGAGTTTCTATATGGACTAGCTTTCTAGGTCTCTACAAAATTCATGGTGATATATAATGTGGCATACATGTTACTCATCACTTTTTTGACATAAATGTATGGGATGCTGCATCATATCTAGATTTGCCAAATATTTTGTGAGGTTAGTGCACATACACTTGCATTATGAGAAAATACAAACTTAGTAGGGGATTTATTGGTGCTTTTGCTAGTCACGTTGCAAGCCATTTAATCAACACCATTAAGTCTTACATTGAGCTAGGTTGCTAGTCAAATTGCTTTAGATAAAGAGGTGCATGCTATGATTATTTTGAGGGGTTTGGAAGGGGATTTGTATGTGGCTAGCAATCTTGTGAGCATGTGCTGCAAATGCTGCTCCCTTGCAAAAGCGTTGCTCCTATTTGATAGTTTACTAGTTTGAAATGTGGTTATATGGAATGCAATGCTTCCCATGTATGTACAACATACAATGTAGCTACAAAGCCTACCTGCAAATTCCATGGCTTGTTACCTTTGTCATGTACTTGAACGCTTTGTGGCACCTTGGGGGCATTAAGAGTAGGCCAAGAAATACACACTGTGGTCAGGAACTAAGGCTTAGGAAATGATCCTATAAATAGGATATGTGTTAGTGGACATGTATGGGAGGTGTGGTTCTATTGCAAAAGGAGAGAGAGTTTTCAACAACATGCTGACACAAGATGTTGTACCATGGACTACTATGATAAAGGAATATTTTTGAGAATCATGATGACAAGGCTTTATAATGTTTTGAGATGCAAGATCAAGATACGTTTGTGGATGATGTAACTTTGGTCCTCTACTTGATGTCTTGTGGCATTTCATAGGCCTTAGATAAAGAACAAGAGGTGCATGGTGAAGTTCTTCAGAGAGGATTTGAAAAGGAGCTATCTACGAGTAGTGAAATGGTTCATATGTATGGAAAATGTGGCTTTCTTACAAAAGGATGACAGGTGCATAGTGAAGTTCTTCAGGAAGGGTTTGAGAAGGAGCTATCTACAAGCAATGCAATGGTTCATATGTATGGCAAATGTGGCTCTCTTGCAAAAGCACATCAAGTATTTGATAAGCTATCAATTGCAAATGCATTCTCCTAGAATGCACTCATCGATGATATATTGGCCATGGGCATGGTGAAGAGGCATTTGAGCATTTCAAACATATGCAACTAGTAGGTCTCCTTTTTGATGCAATCACACTCGTTTTGTCCTTGAATCTTGTAGCCTCAATACATATTTAGAAGAAGGAGGTGAGAAAATACATACTGAGATAAGTAAATATAGATCCTCTTTTTGGCAACATGTTAATAGACATGTATGGAAAATGTGGTCCCATGGTAGAAGTTTATAAATTGTTTGAAAAATTGCATCTTCAATATCAAGATTGTGGGAGAGAAGGAAGGAGTCTCACTTATAGCTTTCTCACTTACACAATGGGGGAATACACACAAAGGTGGAGGCTGAAAATAGTTTTCCTCTTCTTAGTTGTGTAAGCCAAAAAAGAACTCTAGCATAGAGAAATAGAATAACCCTATATAAGGGTCTCAAACCAAACTCAACTAACTAAGGTGGCATACTAACTGAGCCACGAACTAGAGTAGATAAGAATAGCTATCATCTAGCTAATATTCATGTGCGGTGTACCAATCGCATCTGTAGCTAACAAGTCGGTGACATAAATGCACAACGGTCACCCTGGCATATCACAAGTGGAGCTCAATATCTCAACGCTCCCCCTCAAGCTCAATCCCAATTCTTACACACCAAGCAAGTCTCTGAACTTGCGCAGCTTCTCTGTGCCCAATGCCTTCGTAAATATGTCAGCTACCTAATCCTCTGTGGTGACATAAACTAGATCAATAAGACCTAGTAAAACCCTCTCCCGCACATAGTGATAATGCACCTCAATGTGCTTTGTTCTAGCATGATAGACTGGGTTATTTGCCAAGTGTATACTACTCATGTTGTCACAATAAATGACAACTGGCCCATCTGTAGGCTGATGCATATCATAAAGTAGCGTATGCAACCAAGCTACCTCACATGCAGCCATTGCTGCACCCCTGTACTCAGCCTCTGTGCTCGACAAGGCAACTGTAGGCTGTTTCTTGCTGCTCCAAGTGACTGCAGCACTCCCAAAAGAGAACACATATCCACTGGTAGATCATCTATCAGAAATACTACCAGCCCAATCAACATCAGTGTATCCATGCAACTGTATCTAAACCCAAGTCTCATAAAATAGTCCATACTGCAATGTGGACTTCACAAACCTGAGTATGCATCTAACGCATCCAAATGCGGTTTCCTTGGAGCCTGCATAAACTAACCAATCCAACAGCATAGCTCAAATCTGGCCTGGTAATAGTCATATAAATCAAACTTCCTACTATGCGTCTGGACATAGTAGGGTCTTCCAGAAGCTCACCTGCATCTACGCTCAGCTTCACATTCTGCTCCAAAGGAGCTGAAATAGGCTTACAGCCTGTCATCCCATATTTGGACAGCATGTCCAATCCATACTGCCTCTGCAAGAGTTGTATCCCACTTGGTGATCTGATCACCTCAATGCCCAAGAAATAACACAGCTCTCCCAAATCCTTCATCTCAAACTTCTGCTTCAATAGCATTTTCACATGAAGTATATCTTCATCACTATCACCTGTGATAATCAAATCATCAACATAAATGACAAGCAGCATAATACCTTTCTCTGTTTTTCTCACGTAAAGTGAGAAATTTACCTTGGAAATCTGAAAGCCAATAGTGACAAGATATTATTCTATCTTGTCAGACCGGGCTCTAGGTGCTTGCTTCAAGCCATACAAGGCTTTCTTCAACCTACAAACAAACTCAGGATGAACAGCATGCACATAACCTAGTGGCTACTCCATATAGACCTCTTCTTGCAAATCACCATGCAAGAAGGCATTCTTTATATCCATCTGATGTAAAGGCCATCCCTTTGATGCAGCCATAGCAATGACTGCTCTTACGGTTGCCATCCTTGCAACCGGACTGAATGTTTCTTCATAATCAATGCCATACGTTTGTGCATACCCCTTGACTACTAATCTTGCCTTGTATCTATTCACAGAACCATCTGCATTGTGCTTCACCTTATAAACCTGCTTATAACCAATTGCATTCTTATCTTTAGGCAAAGGTACCGATTTCCATGTAGCATTTGCTTCCAAGGCATCCATTTCTGCACCATGGCTTTCTCCCATTTTTATTTTCCCATGGCTTGCTCAAAAGAAGTGGGTTTTGGTTTATGTATCACTTTGACTATATAGGCATAGTGAATGGATGTAAATCCATCATATTTCAGCCTATCCACAGGATACTTAACTCTGGTATACCTGCGCAAAGTAGGCTCACTTCCAGGTGCTCTCAAAACATCCCTGGTCTTCCATACTCCAGGTGTAACAATAGAAGGAATACCCAACTCATCATCAATGCTCTGTTCTAAGCCACTGGATTCACCGTCCACATAAGAGTGACCTGCATTCACATCAAACATGGGCTGATCTACCTTCTCTTTTCCTTTTCGTGATACCTGCATACCACTATCTGCATTGCTTTGAGGAGATTATCCTGATCTCAATCTGCCTATCCATGGCAAAGAATGTGAACCACTGCTAGAGGACACTCCAGGTCCACTAATATCTTGTGACTGCTGTTGTGAATTCTATGCAGTATTACGATTTTGTGCATCTAGATTATCAATCACATTTACTGGTTTATACCAGCTACTCATCTCATCAAAAACAACATCTCTGCTCACTGTAAACTTATGAGTAGAAGGGTTATAGCATCTATACCCTTTTTGTTGCTGCAGAGAGTAACCAATAAAGATGCACTTCTCAGCTTTTGGATCCAACTTGGATCTCAACTCATCTGGCACATGAACATAGGTAATGCAACCAAAAATTTTCAAATGAGAAATATCTGGTTTCCTACTAGTATACCTCTCCTCTGGAGTCATGCCATGTATTGGTGCAGTGGGAATCCTGTTCATTATGTAGACTGTTGTAGCAACTGCTTCAGCCCAATAAAAATCTGGCAGGTCTTTTTCATTGAGCATGGCACGAGATACCTCTCCAATATACCTATTTTTTCTTTCTGCAATTCCATTTTGCTGTGGGGTATGACTACATGAATATTGTTGCTTTATGCCATGCTCCTGCAAGAACCTTGCAAACTCATTTGAGAGGTACTCTCCCCCTCCCTCTGACCTTAGGCATTTTATTTACAGGCCTATTTCTTTTTCAACCATAGCTTTAAGAGTTTTGAAATGCTCAAAAACTTCACTTTTCTTTTTCATAAAATACACCCAAACTTTTCTGCTATAGTCGTCAATAAAAGTGACAAAATAATGACAGCCTCCAATAGATGCAGCTTTAGTAGTCCACACATCAGAATGGATTAATTCCAATGGCTTCTTACTCTCTTGAACATGTCTAGGAAATGGTTTCCTTGTCTATTTTCCAAATTGACAGGCTTCACATACCTTATGCATTTCTGCAACCTTGAATTTAGACAATCCTGCAACAATATTTTGGGCTTGCATTGATTTAAGTCGTTGTACATTAACATGACCAATGCGTTTATGCCAGATATCAATATCTGCAACTACACCGGTCCCATGTGCAAACATTGCTGCATGCAATTCAGGCATGTCTGCATCCAATGTAAACATTCTGCCCTTCTTCTTTCCTTTTGCTATCAAGCGACCTTTATTTTTCATATCCTCAACAAAGCATCCATGAGGATTAAATCTGACCTGCAAACCCTGCTCAACCATTTGACCAACAGAAACCAGGTTCTTGGTGATATTCGGGACATGAAATACATCCGACAGGTATTTCTTTTTCCCATCCTGCATAGACAAAGGAATTTTTCTAATCTGCACAATAGGATGTGCAATATCATCATCAGTCTCCACAAATCCTGGTTTTTTCATTTTCCTTGCATCCTGCATCCATTCTACATGACCTGTCATGTGGTTTGATGCACCTGAGTCAACATACCACACATCATTGCTTTCTTCTGCACTTGTCACTGAATTTTTCATGTGCTGCACCATAAACAAATTCTCATTTCTGTCATCACCCTGTCTACTAGAAGATGCATAATTCCCTTGTTGCAATTTTCCATTCATGATGACATTCTGCTTTTTATAGTAGTCTTTAGCCATATGATCCATTTTACCATCAACATTACTGTTTGCATTTTGGCCTCTTTGCCATCCACCACGACCTCTTTGGCCCCCCCTGTCTCTAGAGTTACCATGTCCTCCTCCATAGGACTGGTTTTCTTGAGTTTGCTGCATATTTTGATTTCTACCATGGCCTCCAGATCGGCCTCCTCTACCTCTGCCTCTACCTCTTCCAGCATTTGAGTAGAAGACAGTTTCTTTTGAAGTTCCTCCTCAAGAAGATGCACCACCATTTCTCTACTCCTCAGAAATTAGAAGAGCAATCAACTCCTCAAAATCAGGAAATCTTTCACGGATGGAAATGGATGTTCGGAACTGTGCATAATCCTTTCCTAGACCATTCAAGGTCACAGAAACTAAATCATCATCTTCCACTAGCGACCCAATGGAAGCAAGTTCATCTGCAATCTTCTTCACCTTCATGTGGTAGTCATTGATCCTCATACTTTCTCTTTGCACATTGTGCAACTCTTGCTTGAGCTGCATTTTTCTAGCTTGCGTATTTGTGCTATACATTTTTTACAAAGTATCCCATGCCTCCTTTGGCGTACTTGCATCCTGAATATGCACAATCATAGAGTCTGAAATACTGATAGACAGCCAGTACATAACTTTTCTAGCTCTCTCATGCCATCCTTTAAATGCCTGCATTTGCTATTGATTGGGAACATCAGGAAGAACTGGTTCTTCTTCATTTCCTGCAACAAATTCCCAATATCCTTTTCCCATAAGGAAATTCGTCATTCTAAACTTCCATGCTTGGAAGTTGTTATTGTCAAGCTTTTCAGTGACAATCTGTGAAAGAGAATGAAACGCCATTACAGAACACTGCAAAAAATTCTGTCACTGCAAAAAACACAGCTTCAGCCTCACAAGGGTAAATCTGCAAAACTGACGAAAGTGGTATTTGACCACAAATCACTTCCTAGTGACGATTTTGCATCAACAGGCAACAAGGATGATTCTGTCACTCCCAATGTCTCTGCACATAGGCATACAATGCAATTTCTACGGTAACGTTTCACCGACTTGTAGAACAATGGTTGCACAGCAAAAAAAGGGGCCTTTTCTTGAGTGCATGTGGAAAACTTCCGCCTCCAAAACAGGCCCCGAAATGGCCTCGAATCTGAGACAATGCGAAAGGCGTCTCAATTTGAGACAATGCACTCTTGCACTTTTCGGATGTGCTACCTGCAGAGACTTGCTCCCAAACTCGAAAAAATGAAAGCAACACTGGTCCTCTTACCAGAACACCGCGAACTTGGTTTGCTTTCTTGAGCTCCGTACCACAAACCAGACTCTGATACCATGTCAAGATTGTGGGAGAGAAGGAAGGAGTCTCACTTGTAGCTTTCTCATTTACACAATGGGAGAATACACACAAAGGTGGAGGCTGAAAACAGTTTTCCTCTTCTTAGTTGTGTAAGCCAAAAAAGATCTCTAGTACAGAGAAATAGAAGAACCCTATTTATGGGTCTCAAACCAAACTCAACTAACTAAGGTGGCATACTAACTGAGCTACGAACTAGAGTAGATAAGGATAAGGATAGTTATCATCTAGCTATTATTCATGGGCAATGTACCAACCGCATCTGCAACTAACAAGTCGGTGACATAAATGCACAACGGTCACCCTGGCATATCACGAGTGGAGCTCGATATCTCAACATTCAAGACATTGTATCATGAACCATAATGTTGAGGATTCATTATGAGAGGCATGAGGCTAAGCCAATTATACAAATATATGCAAGAGTAGGAAGTGTTTGCTAATGCTGCCACCTTCAATATTTCTTTGAAAGCCGCTAGCACCATAAAGGCCTCAAAAATGGGTTAGACAGTACTTTCTAAAGTCCTTGAATAGGGGTTTGAATAGGATCCTTATGTGGGTAGCACAATAGTGGATATGCATGGTAAATGTAATGGTTGGCTGGAATCACAATTGATAGGCTATTGATTAAGATTTCAACTACATGGATTGCATGTATTACTCCATACGTGGAACATGGATGTAGTGAGAAAGCACTCAATTATTTCAAATGTATGTAGCTAAAATGTGTAGTTGTAGATCCAATTACATTTGTTATGTGTCTAAAGGTATGTGCCACTTTAGCATCCTTAGAAGCTAGTAAGGAGATTCATGTTGAGATTCAAAAATTAGGGCTAGCAAGATGATTAACATGTGGATAGCGAGTCATCCAAAGAAAGAGAGGTAAACAACAAGCTTGTTAGAGTGCTCTCATTAATGAGATATGATTACAACATACTAATATATGATACTTGGTTGCAAATCGAACCTCAATTATTTCCAATTAATAGCAAATCTAGCCCATACATGGATAAAATCTAGCCCATACTAATATATGATACTTGGTTGCAAATCAAACCTCAATTATTTCCCATTAATAGCAAATCTAGCCCATACATGGATAAAATATGCAACTTATTGGAAAATGTATGGTAATGCTAAGCATCAAGACTAAAATCCTCCTCGTGATTTTTTCATGTGCTATTAAATATAGAAATTCGGAAACAAACTCTATTGGGCAAAACCACGTCAGTGATATGAATGCAGAAACAATCATCTAGGTATGTGAGTCTCACCTTGTATTGAGCTTAACATCTCAACACTCCCCCTTAATCTCAACTTCATGAACTATACACACTAAGTAAGCTTCCAAAACATCAAAGTTTTTCTGCTCCTACGGCCTTGGTGAAAATATCAGTAACCTGCTCTTCTGTGCTCACATATATGAGATCAATGTCACCTACCAAGATCTACTCTCTGATGAAATGGTAATGAATCTCAATGTGGATCCATAGTGGAAGGGTGGGAAGTGTTTTGACACGATACAATCTCGTGATATAATATCTTGGGCTGCAATGGTAAAGGCATATTGTTAAACTAAGAGGTTGATGCAAGAGATGTGGTCAAACAAGATCAAGAAATTTGGGTATAGGTTGTCTCTTTCCCATGAAAAGGAGTAGTTTTGATGAAGAGGAAAATCCTTTCAGTTTCAATCAACTTTCTTCTAAACAACTCATCACAACTGGGGTTCCGAATGTGAGGGATTACCCCAACTATAACCCAAATGGTGGAAACTTTCTTTATCAAGATGAAGGTGCTAAAGAGGAACTTAGGAGAGAGATGAATAAGGAAGAGCCCACATTTTTTAGAGGAAAAATCTAATATTCCATTGATATGTCCCTTGTAAAGATTGTGAAAACTTAAAAGTCTAGATGGCTCTTTACAAAGGATTGAGATGACTCAGTTTTCCTTTACAAAGGATTGAGATGACTCAATTTTCCTTGGCAAAACTGAGTCATCTCTTTGCAAAATATTGAGATGACTCGGTTTGCCTTGGCAAAAGAGAGAAAATAACTTCGGGAGTGGCAAACAATAGAGAACTATATTGAAAAGGTGCAAGAGCTCTTGGATGAGCCTCCTGTCTGTAATTGCTATCTTGCCAAAAGTGGAAGAATGTGAGGCCTTGGAGGCTATCTTTTTATTGTAATCTTCAAATAGATAAAATTTTTGCTTCAACCTACATTTGTATGGCTAATATTTATTCAACAAAGTTAGGATGCATGGGAGATTTAAGTCATGTAAGTTGCAAATGAGGCTTGGAAGAAGCCAAGATGTTATTGGTGGATTGATGCCAAAGGAAACACTCGTTCCTTTTTAGTTGGGGATAAAAAGCACCCACAAAGCAAATACATTTATGAGAAGATCTTGTGTAGAAGATGTCAGTATAGGGTTATTCTCCAAGCTTGGGTTTTGTTTCACAAACATATCTGATGACACGAAGAAGGATGTGTTCTATGGGCATGTAATTGCATGTGCCTTGATCAACACACAAGAAGGGTCAACTATAACTATTGCTATGAATATCCACATCTGTAATGATTGCCATAGAGCTATACCTCTCATATCTAATATAGAGAAGCAAAACATTATGGCCAAAGATGCTAATCGTGTTTACATATTCGAATATGGAAAATGTTCTTGTAAGGACTAAGTAGTGCAAGGCTCTTCTGTCTGGGGTTGTTGAGTCTATTTTGCTATTGGCAATTAGCTATGGCAGTTGGATGGGTTCCCAGCAGTAAGCAAGTTTTTGGTGAACAAACTGATGTTGTTGATGGTAGGTGTGTTCAAGCAAGGAGTGCACTCTATGATCTAGTAGCATGGCACAAGTTAGTCAGTGACCTAACTTGCATTGGTTATTCATGGTCATTTAGAGATGAGGCCAATAGATCACCCTGAGCTAAATTTCCAACCTTCTAACCATGAACTTGCTAAGAGATTTTTGCTTTGGATCTTGCACCATACCCTTTCAAGGACATCCACATAATCCTATAAAGCAATGGCTTGGATTTTTTCTCCTTCAAAATGCATTTGTGTGCAAGATTGATTTTATATATTCTATCAAAATTGCATATAGATCATACATTGGAGGACGCAAATGTAGCCATGTGTCATTGTACTTGCACCTTGTGCAAGCAAAGCTTTTGTCTTTGAAGTCAACATAGCTTCAATGACCTCGAAATTCTATCCTACATGAAAAGTAGACTTGTATCATGTAAAGAGTTTGATATTAAAAAGCCTCAACTAATGCACAACCTATTTTTCAAAAGAAAAAATTACATCTATAAACTTAAACAAAGAAAGAAAGTAATACCTTCATGTTTCGCCATGTAAGAATGTAACTTCTCTATTGATGTCTCTATTCCTTTCCTATCATCTAGTTCTTGATCCATTATAGTATATTGTATATCCACTTTTTTAAGCCCTTGAAACATAAGATTTTTTTTTTCATGATGTTTGTTCTACATAATGTGTGTTCTCATGAAGTTAGAAAGACAAGTATATGATGCATGCTTTCCTTCCACTATCCCTTCCCATACAATAAGTTACATTCATTACACCAAACTTTGGGTAAGTTACTCACGAATATGTGTGCATCACATGGGTTCAAAACAATGTATTTTTTAAATACCATTTTTATACATTTTTTACATACAAAAGGGTGTAATATAAAGGGGTTATTTACAAATTGAATACAAAAGGGTTATGTTTTATTTAGGAAAATTTCACAGATAAGGATATTCACAAATAGACCTTGAATGCTATCGCAGTGCATAGGGTTGAAGGTCACCACAAGGGTTTGGCAAGAAAACTGGACAAGGTAGATGGAGATGTGTCTTCAAGAGATAAGTAGAATACAATGAATGTTTAAAGGTTCAAGAGGTACTTCATGGTCAATCACAAGGGTTTGAGAGAGAAGAATGTATGAGGGTTCAAGAGCTTAGACTTCAAGGATGGTAGAGATAAGAGAAGGGTTGAAGGTTTCAAGCCAAGTCTTTGAAGATGTTAATAGAGCTTCCAAGTGCATGTTCTTAGCAAAGATCACAAGACTATGACATCACAAGATCTTTCTCAAAGCTTTTTTTCTTGACTATAATCACAAGTTATGTATTCAAGTACAATAAGTTGTCATGTATCATAAACAACTCAGCAACCCATCATTCATACATGATACCAAAGCATGATTCAACTTTACATGATTACATTCAATGTAGACTATTAGGGACAAATCTTATGAGTCAATTACAAGGCTTGTAGGGCAAAAGTGACTTGATTCAAAAAAGCTTCAAATAGAGTTCCTGATAAAGATAAGTTACTACATCCAAGAAATAAAGAGAAAAAGCTCCTCTTAATTCAACTCAAAGCATCTATGAATGATCTACAAGCATTGCCCTGCCATAGGGACACATAATACTTACATATTTTGTCAAGTTGTCTTCTATAGAGCAAGAAATGAATCAAAAGAGCACTGTTGTATCTAATTCTCTGAATATGGTTGAAGATTTCAGCCCCAAATCAACCCAAATATCTTCCGAAATTCACCTTTGATGATAGCATAAACTTCCCCTAACACAAAGTGCATAGATCATCCAAAGACAAGTGTCTATCACACCATATGAAGCAATAGAGAAAAAAAGGGACCTGTTGTTCACAAAATCATTGTGTGGGCTGTCTATTTCAGCCCATATACATGACATCAACCTTCCAAGAAGACACTTTGATGAAGTGCAAAAACATCCCCTATATTCAAGAGCTTGTAACAAGCAATAGGTAGCTTGCAATAAGCATGTAGAAGTAGGAGAGAAGAAGGAATCCTACTGCCCTATTATTGGCTACCTATTTCAGCCCCATTCATGAACATATAGCAATCAAGATGCTCTCTTGATACCCCTTCCACAATGCTTATGCAATGTCAACTTGCATCAAGCATATCAATATCAAGTAAGACCAATGATTGATCATGAGTCTACAAGAAGAGAGTGCTCCTACTCACAATTCTTTGTTTGGGCTACCTATTTCAGCCCACTTTCATCACATAATCAAGTCAAGAAATCTTCTTGATACTCCTCTCTTCAAGCTTCTACAATGGTAGCTAGCATGTAGCTTCCAAGAGCAAGAATGAGCCCCTTGATGTGATAAGATTATAAGCAAGGCTAATGCATACACAATGTCCCACACTTAGTCAACTTAGACAACTCCATCTACTTTGTGACTTTGCTTGTGAGTACACTTAAAAATCTTGAATATCATAAGTACACAACCACATGATTGGCTTGTGGAAAATATAATCCAAGGAAACCTACCAAGTCATTTTCTCATGACCATATTTTTTCTTATTTAATTTTCCATGACTTACAAAACTTGTAGCAACATCATGTAAGCAATGCAAGGAAGGTTAAGAGTAAGGAACCAAAATCAATCATCTTGTCAAG
Source organism: Lygodium microphyllum (assembly GCF_053477565.2). Classification (NCBI taxonomy): domain Eukaryota; kingdom Viridiplantae; phylum Streptophyta; class Polypodiopsida; order Schizaeales; family Lygodiaceae; genus Lygodium; species Lygodium microphyllum. The sequence continues at coordinate 42,543,811 of NC_141141.1, forward strand.
GACCCCTAATAAATTTATTATATTTTAAGGCAGAGAGCCCCCATCTTTACTACACCATGTCATATGCTAGTGATCTTAGGTTTTTAAGACTTATTGCACTTGGCAAGTCTCTATGTAGCATGTCTAGATTACAAGTGACTAAGTGATATATGTAAAGGATAAATGTTTTATGTTTAAACCATGGGCAAAGAATCTCATGACAATGCACGTGATGTAGAGAATATACATATAGTAACTTCCCCAAGTACCAAACTTGAACTTGAGTTTCTCCATTGATATCTTTGCTGTGTAACTTAAACCTATCATCCCTTTTGAGATTCTTGATTGTTTTAACTTTAGCCTTATTCTATTGCATTCATGTTTCCAAGTCACGAGAGTGCTTGGACTTGACAATTTACTTTTTAGCTTTGAAGTGAGGTTACTTAAAGTTTCATTTTGTTCCTCCCAAACTTATTCTACATTGTTGCTTATTTGATGAAACTAGCACACCTTTTGATGAAAACCTAAAGATTATCACTTAGAGTCCACCACTCTTCTTGCCATTTTTTAATAATATAATTGTCCTCACAAATAAATTCAAAAGATCCATCTATGAGCTCATTACCTTCAATTTGTTCAACACAAATTTGAGTAAGTGTAGGTTTGGATCCATCTTTTCTTAGTCTCACAAGTCCTACATATTCTTAATATCATCCACCTTACTTGAATCTTGTAAAAGATTCCATGAAATCCAAATGAAAAGTCCCTTATTCAATTGTAAAATTTGCATTCAACATTAAAGTATTGTTACAAGAGCATATCTTAATTGAATGAGAAATACTGATATTTTTAAATGTTATATTTATTAATCATATTATAATAAGCATTGTGGAGAGATTGTGGATCTACATTCGAAATATCAAGATGTTATTTATAGTAGACTTCATATATGAATCAAATGGCTTGAAGCAATCCATACAAATATTACTTGAGCACATGGATTATTTACATTCTACATGATGGAGTGGGAATGAAGTATGGCGCTCATGAGATGGTATTCCATATTACAAATTACAAGTTGTTGTTGTCAAGCATTTTTGCATAAACTAAAAACCCTTAGAGTTGTCTTGTTGGTAGAAATTTTTTTGCTTGAATTGTTTGCATGATTGTTTATCTTGTTGTCTTTTAGCTGAACTTTTGTGTTTATTTAGAGTAGGTTTTTTTTTTTGCATTATTTTGGATCTCTTGTATTTGAAAACTTAATAGCCTTGGTCAAGATTTTTTGACAAATTGGAGCTAGATTTTGCATCAAGTTGCCAGACATCCTGATTCACGTATACATTTTTGCTAATATATTTGCACATCACTGGGATTATGGGCTCACGAACACTTCACATTGCACTAGTTAGATTTACTATACTCTCGAGGGTTGTCTCCTTATCTCTTTCAATTACTTCCATGCCATGGGTTGGGTTGATGTACTTATTGCACCATCGTTTGAGCACTAGCATGGCATGATGCCCGCGGTAGCTACATGTAGTAAATCATAGATGCACATGCACTTGAGAGAGCACCTTTCATTATGCATGCACTACTCTTTATAGTGCAAGAGATCGGATGTTCATCATAGAATTAGGAACCTCATGGTGAGTAAAAAGGTGGTTGGGGTGAGTTTGAGGGTCATTAAGGACTTCTCCAATTTTGAGATGGGTTGTTTGCTTAGTTAACATCATGAGGACCATTATTTTCCTAAGAGATTGTGAGATTTGGGTGGGTGCAGTGGAGTACAATAATTATTACTTCTTCTAAGTGGTGAGATGTGAGGTTAAGTATTTAAACTAATTAGGGATTGTGTTTGCAACTTGCATGACACATGTGCACTTGTAGCATGTGTAATTGCATGGCATGAATTTCAAATTTGCACTTCTTTAAAGTCATGTGTGATTTAGCACAAAGTTTATTTCTAAAAGCATATGTTTTCTAGACATATTGCATCAAAGCATGTATATGGGAATAATATTTTCCATTTCATAGACATGAGGTTATGCTTAGGGTTGGCTTCTACATGCCTTTTGGAAGGATGGACATGTAATTAAGGAGGTTGAAAAGGAATGCATTATACAAGTTGGAGAGATTGTGATGTTTCAAATAGATGGCTCTTTTTAGATTTTTTGAGGCACTGGATGGCATTTTTTGCCTCTTCCAAAGCAATCCGAACAACTTGATTAGCTTGAGATTGGAGTATGGCTTGGCTAAGAATGTCACCAAGGCGGCATTGATTGTTGAAGCTTACGGTATGTTCCATGATGGAGGTCCTTTTCTTTTTTACAAAGTGGTCAGGAACCTCAATGAGTGACTTTTGTTTGTCTTGTATAATAGTAAAAACAAAAAATGTCTTATAGCATTGGGTTGTGAATGCAAAATACGAATATATTGGAGATACTACAGTTAAAGGAGCTCTCTACTTGACAAAATATGCTTCATATATGCATTTGTTAGTATCAAGTGATCGAATGTGAGCATCCAAGATTATGGAAGATGGGCTATACTATAGGCATATAAGTAGCTCATGCAAATCTCAAATCTATTGTGTTCAAAAAACATCAAGATGGTGGAAGCCGCCAAACTCAGCTTATTGTTTGACAACATCTACTTGGACTTGCTGATGGTGTAGTTGGACAACAAGTTGCTGCTGCATTATCCTATCCAAAATATCAGCTTTAGTAATCATAGTACTTGGCCTACACTTGTTGCAGCACCAGCTACTTGACTACAAGTTGTTGATCGTGATGCAGATCATGAGTCAGATGACATGTTTTGATATCACATCGATGGGGTCTTCATGATGACCATGCCTATGGAATCACATGCCACACAAGTTGGCTTTATTGTCCAGCCTAGCTCATGTGGCTTCAACTTTTGTTAGTGTTGTTTATATGCTTCAAGAAAAGAATTGTCACTAGTGGTACATGTTTGGGAACATTGGAGGCTCATATTATCAAGGCCAACTTGTCTAACATGGAGAAGGATGAAGTTATGGTGTAGGTATTGGGTGGTTGTGTGCTATAAGTTAGTTAGAGAGTGCACTGTGATGCGGGGAGCATATTTTTATGTCACTAATACATCTATGAAAATTAGGGTAAGATCATATAGCTAAGGCAGCCTATATTTATCTATGTCTACATATATTGAGGTACAGTTGATCAGAGCACATGGAAATCATGAAGAAGAAGAAATGAGGTTGTGGGTGTTGATCTAAGGGGGCCATGTTTTGAGTTGAAAATTGGAAGGCCGTGTTTTCTATTGAAGTCATGTCAAATTGGTGGAGATCACATCAAACTATGAAGGTGGCCTACATGACAAAAAAAACAAGAACAAAAAGCATTAAAAAGAAAACAAAATCCTTAAGGCTTAAGAAAAGGAAAAGTGAAACATAGTGGAAAAGCTTTAAGCTTTACCTTTAACTAACACAAAAACGTGTAAAAGTTGAAACAAACTATATAAACCCTTGAAGAGTTAGAGCTAGCGGCCCTTCTCTTGCAAAAAAAAAAAAATGTTTATGTGGGGAGAGGAGAGTCACACAAATATCAAATCAAATTATAGACGCTAAAGACTTTTTGTGTAGAGCTTTGGTCCATTCAAGATTCAAGCATCGTGAAATTTATGTATTTGTGGCTTCCCAAAATTTTGACAATTTGAGATAAGGAGTTTCCTTGAATGTTTGTTAAAGCTTTTTGTGTTTTACAATTAGATGAGGCTTAAGAGGCATCAGTTTTGCTTGTTTTTTTGTCATTTATCTTGTTTGAATTCCACACGTTTGACAAAGTCAATAGATTTTTTGGCACTCCTTTCTTTTTTGTTTTTGGGTTGTGTGTGAGGTTCGTCCTTTTCCACCACTTGTGAAACATCATATTCCATACTATAAATCACAAGTCTATTCCATAGAGTTTTACCAAAACATGTATCCCTTTTTGGACATCTTTGGATTCATGAGTCATAAAGACTAGTAAAACTAATAAGTTGTTTTACAAAATATAGGAAGAGATTGCAAGATGTGAAATATTCAGAAAGGGTGAGTTCTATGAGCAGTCTTGTGCCTTTGTAGGATCAGTGCCACACTCTACTCTCATAGGTGCATGATCTCTTTATCTCAAGCATCCCTTGGCTCCCTATGTAACCACAAATATTGGCCTGAGTGCCAAAAATCAATGAGACAAATGATGAGCCAACCAATTGCATACACATCTAACTCCTTGCCAGGCTAGCATAGTGGGTCATAGCTCTTGAGTGCAGTCCATGGCCTTACTTTCCTTTCCAACACTCCTTTTTGTCTACACTCATCTATAATGTGCATGGGCTTATCTATCTCCCCACATTGCCATTTGATGAATGGTCTTGTCATGCCAAAAATAAGCACTAAACCCACTCTATGATACCCACCCTAGAGGTGTTATCTTCTCTAGTGAAGTCCAATACCATATTGTTAGCATGCAAATTTGAAAAGATGAGGCTGCCTTCATCCTATCTACCAATTCATGAACAATGACATATTATTGGTAACACCCATAATTCTAGCCATCTCCTCTACATTGAGCACCATGTCAAGATTAGATCAAAATCCCATTGATGCCTTATGTAGGCACTCGATAGTTCTTCTATATTTACATTCCTGAAAAGGGCCCCACATCAATATATCATTTAGTGTACCACCATTGAAGAAGGTATTGACAATCAAGCTCACCGACACTGTCTCTATCTTGTACAGCTATAGCGAGCTCCTGTCAATCATGTGTGTGTGGCAATAACTAATTCGGTCATATTTAACCACAATTTGGTAGTATAGTGAGTCGGTGACCTAGTTTCTTGTGTTATGTGTGACTTAGACTTTCTGGTATGTAACACATAGTATGAAATAATTATGAAATAGTGAGAGAGCACATTGCTCTCTACATTGATAGCTACATGTCTTTGTATATCTCTTCCCCTCTCTTTTGACATGCTATTAGAGTTAGAGAGCTTGGCTTCGGAGCGGTGCACAGGAGCTCAATCTTGAAGGAGCTAAAAGCTGAAGAGTGATTATGACGACCTACAGCCTATGAAAAATATTGCCGTGCAACATTGGTAGCCATGGCTTGCACTTAATGTGCATCAACAGTAGTAGATTTGCGCATAAACTGAGGCTCATTGTGCTTGATATGGTTAGCATACTTGGTACCTTTGAGGGCCACTTAAGACTTGTCATCACAAGAGCTTATTTAGCATCATCATAGACAGCATTAACAATAGCAATAGCACCCCCAAATAAGTCCATAGATTAAGATGAAAAATGCACCAATTTTTGGACAATGGATCAGAAGGTTTCAGCCTATAAATGCTTGACATTGGCATTCTCAAACATCAATGATATGTTTAACAATTGGTGTAGTACCATCTTCATACACTTGGTTATCCTCGAACTGTTTGAAGCTTAGAAATTGGATGTATTCGATTGGCATTGCACTATCTCAAATCTATGACAGCTTGTATTGGAAACTTGGAGCTTAGCATACTATAGCTTATTTTTTGCACCTACTTATGCCTATATGTCGCTGCATGAGTGGTGGATAGTCTTTGGAATGTTATGAGCATTGAATGCTCAGATTTGAACTAATCTATAGCTTGATAAACAAGTCATTGACTGGTCATATTTTGTGCAACGACTTTTCTTCGTGCTTACTTGGTGTATGTGCAATCAGTGGTGCCTGCTTGAATACGTATCAACTCTCAAATGTTGCGGCAAGTATGTAAGATGTATTAGTTATTGGGATAAAAATACTCTAGTTATTATAGAGTTCTTTGCTATTGGTCATAATAGGCTACTTGCATGTCATAAATGGGAAAAGAGTTTCAATGTATGTTAGCATGGAGTTGATGCATCCACCACTAATGTCTACATAAACATAGTTAATGCTAGAATGGTGTGGTGATATTATGTCACATTTATAAGCAAATTTGAGCCTTGTTTATACTCATTTTGACTATGCCTTCATTGCTATAATATACTTTATAGCCTATAGACATTTGGATAGGGATCCCATAAAGCGGTTTGCTACTGTCAAGAATCACATGGTGGAGGGGACTTGCTTAAGTTGTTGCGCCAACAAAGACACACTATACACATAAGAGGAGGCTCGCTAAAGAACACAAGAAGAGAGATGGAGGCCAAAATTTTTTCTTGCTGGGTTTTTTTTTCTTCCACACATAATACAAGGTACACAAAGTATAGATAAGACACAACATAAGGAAACTGGCCTACTAAGTCAAACAGTGCATAACTGACTATACTAATCGATTGTAGCACTATAACTATGTTAGCTATAGGTAGGTGCAATAAACTAAATATATAAGTAATAAAATTGTCATTCTAGCAACTGGATTGAATGGCTCTACATAATCTATGCCATATATTTGAGTGTAGCCCCTTTTGCAACCAGTCTAGCATTTCACCTACTAATAGAACTATTTGCATTATGCTTGATTTTGTAAACCCACTTACAATCAATAGCTTTCCTGCCCTTAGACAATGGTACTAAATCCCAAGTCTTATTGGCTTCTAATGGATTTATCTCCTCATTCATTGTGTTGCTATATCCTAATGAGCATGACCAACAACATCCTCAAAGAAAGTGAGTTCAACATTCCTCAACTACCTTTACCATATAAGCATAATGATGCGATGCATAACCTTCAAAATTAAATATTTTAATAGGGTATGTGACCTTGCTAGACTTGCAAACCACTAGATCACTTAATGGAGCCTTTACATTACTATATGCTCTCTGTATACCTAGTGTCTTGACTAAAGGAATGGTAAGCTCATCATCCAAAATCTCTAAACAATTGGAATCTCCATTATATCCCAAATGACTAGTAGATGCATCATTAGCATCCTATACTTTCTTCTCCCTTTGTCTTTACCTGCAATACTTGTAAATGCACTTGAAGATGTGGGGCTACTCCTTATTAGTCTCTCAAATCAAGGGTAATTGTAACTGTAGTACTAGATGGTGTTTTTGGTTCACTAAGTCTATGTGCTTCTTGCTTTTCTTTCTGCACATAACTATCACGATCATCACTATCATCCAATGCATCACCACTAGATGCATATCAACTACTTATTTCATCAAAAATAACATCCCTACTCACTCTAAACTAACCTATGACAATGTTATAACAACGATACCCTTTCTATTCTAAATAATATCCAATTAAAAATACATTTTTTTAGTCTTTAGATCAAGCTCCTTTCATATCTCTTCTAGCACATGAACATATACAATATAGCCAAGCACTTTCAAGTGTGACACATCAAGCTTCTTGCCTACAAAGCATTCTTTAGGGTTCATCCCATGTGTAAGGTGCCTCCTCCAACAGACCCAGTGGAGTCCTCTTAATAGTCAACCGAAATTCATATCCATGCACATCACCATCCAATCTCCCTATGGGAAACCTAGGACATAGTTGAACATGGGAATCTCATTTCTACTTCACAAGGGATGCGTGGACAAGTCAACCCTAACAATAATCTAACACCCACCTAAGAAAGACCACTTTGTAATCAATCAAAGGCAAAAGTGAGGTTAACATTGCACTTGGTTCAAAGAGAGTGAAAGTCAAGGGAGTGTGTAACTTGATCCACCTACCCATAAGGTAAAATCTCCTCTTCGGCCCCCTAAAATGATGTTAAACATGATAACTAATCCTATCGATATTGGGAGGGTAACAATTTAATCAACTCTATCTAGTGTTGAAAAGTTACCTCACTTATCAGGTCAACCCAGCCATAGGCATTTGATAATCAGGATCGAAGCCTCCCACTTTCCTCGATTGGGTTTGCTTAGTTTTCCAATTAGCAAAGCATTCTACCATGTTGTTTAGAGACATATAAAATCATCTTCCTTTTATTACTCCATTAAACTAAGTTCGTTAAACTCAATCTTTAGCACATAACAAACAATTTGGAAATCAAATACTTTATTTCATAGTAACATCCAGAACCATCACTCCACAAAGTGGTACAAAATCCGTCTTTCCACAGAAAGATACTATCCTAGGACCTTCCAATCCCTAGGGATTGGGCTGTATATGATTGCACTCCGTCCACGGTCAACAGGGAATTTACTAGCTCAGATCCCCTCTAAGCTGCCTCAAGAGCCATCCTACATAATAGGGGCACTTATCACTCGGCCCTTGCCCTCTCAAGTGCTTGAGTAATCAAAAACCAAAAACACCTACCTCCCTCGAGAGCATAGGACCCCCACTCATAAGTGAGTTTTTCACACTCCGCAGAGTGTTAGGGAGCATTGGGTTGGGGACCCCAACATCCCAATTCACCACAATCCACAACTCATCCATCTGTGCAAGTACGGAATCATAAGTATCATAATTCATCATTCACAAATCCAAAAGCAGTCATAACCATAAAACATTTTTAATACACTTGTCAATGTATGTGATGCATAGAATCTATCCCCTCCATCAATTCCTGTGTTCCTCTAATAAGCATTTAATAATACTAACATATCTTTATAAGTTTAAATACATTCTAAACTAATCGTAATCTATGTAACAAACTTATTCTATGGGATTTTCTAACATTACTAGCTTATCCCTCATTTTATCATAAGATGCAAAAAAGTAATAACATAAAATAGTAATGCTTTCCTGATTATCTCCGTTCATCGTGATTACGGTTTATGACCGCAACCTTAGTTTATTGTGGAATAACCAGTCCTTTGGGTTGAATGGATTCACGGTAACTCTTGCTTGTGCTTTAGCTTCATGTTGAGTTTCCTCAACAGCTACTTCCTCGCATTGGGGAGCTCTCCGAGCAAGACCTCCACTTGCGCTTCAGTTTCATGTTGAGTTCCCTCAGTGGTTACTTCCTCGTGTTGGGGAGCTCTCCAAGCATGACCTCACTCTGTGTCTCAACATCTCTTGGGAGCCATGGAAGAAGCTTTATGTATTTGAGCAATGCTTCCGCTTATGTGTGGAGAGAGAGAGAGAGAGGCTCCGGCTGATGTTAACCCTCAGAAAAACAAGGTGGAAAATCTAGAAAAGCTAAAGTAGAAGACAAAGGCCAAGGCAAAGTGAAACGGAAGACAAAGACGCACAAGGAGAAGAGTCCTAAATAAGGGAGAAAGGCGCAAAAGGAAAAGCGCAAGTCAATAATTTTGTTAAAGAGCACAAGCGCGTCATGATTTAATTCAAGGAGCGCCACCCGTGCAATTTGTAAATGTAGACGGGCAGTGGAAAGGAAGCTAAGAAGATAGAAGGACAATGGGAAAAAAGGCCTAGGCCACGGCCAACAATGTAAAAAAGGGGATAAGGGGATGACCGCCCAAAAGGGATTTAGGGTTTTGTATATAAAGTTGAAAAGTGATGAAAAGCTCATTCTTGTGTGTGGCCAAAAGTGGCTCTCCTCTTCTTCTTCTTCTTCTTCTTCTTGCTTGATTGAGCTTGTGCTTGAGAGAGGGAGTGTGAGAGTGTGAGGGAGTGAGTGTGTGAGGGTGAGGGACCAGGGAGGAGAAGCTCTCCATCTTCTCCTCTCTTCTTCTCTTCTCTTCTCTTCTCTTGTCTTGCTCGTGGCAATGGAGCTTGGAGCATGGAGCTTGAGGATGGAGCTTGCTTGAAGCTTGTACTTGGATCCTGGAGCTACCGGAGTGCGCGAGAGAGGAGGTAACTCAATTGGCATGGAGGTAAGCTCTCTACAACCGTAGATATCGATGGTGCGTCGGCTATGTGAGAGGTAGCCATTAGTGCTCGACTTGGAACGCTTGAAGCAATAAATGGTTTGAGGGTCTTGGCGGTTGAGCGAAAGCTCCCACATTTTGGTTCCATTGTCGGGACCTACGGATTCAAGCCTTGAGCGCTTGCACACTTCCAATCAAGCATTGGAGTAGGGTTTTCCCTAAACCAATACTTGAGGTAGATAGGTAGGAAGTGAGGGAGTTTGAAGAGGCATTCGATCTCCTTAGCAAGTAGATTTTTGATTTGTTATTGAATATTAGAGTAGGACAATCCATCTCCATCTCTAGTTTTGATTTTTGTTGCATTAGGTTAAGGTTAGGATAGGAAAAAAAAAAGGAAAACAGTAGGGTTTTCTGTTGCTGTATAACAAGCTAAAATGGGGAAATAGGGGCACAGATTCAGATTCCTAGCTGAAAGAGTATGAGAGACTGACTTCTAAGGTCACAGCAGGCTAGGATGGGGCAATAAGAGGCCCAGAAAACCAGGAAAGGCCACATTTGACATCCTACACTCTGAGAAGAGAGGGAGCTTGAGGGCCAGGGAGAGAGAGAGAGAGAGAGAGACTTGCAGGGAGATCCGTCAGCGTGCTAATGATTCGAGCGCCACACCATTTTCAGGTACGCCAGGTGTTTCCCTTTGTGGCTTTGCATCTAATTAGGCGACACGGCACGATTTGGTAGAGTAGACATTAGCCTAGAGGCGTCGCGTGCAACTCATAGCCCATCGACCGCGCAGTCGGCCGGACCAGTTCGTCCGAGTCCCAGAATAGGATTGCCCTATCTCTGGAGTCGGACTGTCCAACTCCAAAAATCGGACACTTGCTTGTGCGACTTTGAAAATCAAACACTCGGACCCTAGAAATTGGACACAAGGAATCGGACCACCTAGAATTGGACACCCATCAAAATCGGACGTCCGATTCCAGAAATCGGACGTGACCAAAATTGGACCATCGAGCCGATCGGACAAACCAAAATTGGATATCCGACTCTGATAATTGGACTCCTGAAAATAGGATATCTGAGAATTGGACAGAAAACTATCAAAATCGGACAGGTGTCTAGAACACAAATTTTGACACATCTAAACCCCGAAATTGACCCTAAAGGCTACGTAGAGCTAAAGGCACGTCATAGCTCCATCATTGGGCTGAAACTTAGAGCGAGTAGTCCATCACTGAGTTGAAACTTAGAGCAAATAGTTCAAAATTTGGCTATAAACGGTCCTCCAAATTGCGCATGGTGTTTACCGTAGTGGCCATGCAGGCCAGGGGGGACTGCACCCCCCCCCTCCCCGGAACCCCCGCAGAGGGGGTTGCCCCCTCCGCACCTCCCCCAAGTAGGTTGGAGAGAAAACGCGCATCGTGACAGATCCTCCAAATTAGACCCTAGTGTAGTAATAGCTCTACACGAGCATGGATCCTCACTTGTAAAAGAGCAACCAAAAGCTCATACCCAAACAGAGAGAAACAAAGACCCTAGAGCATCAATGGGCCAAACTAGCCATCAAGGGCAAAAAGGCCACACCATGAGAACACAAAGACATTGTGTTCAGACCGTGTCTAGTCAGAGCAAAATGCAACATCAGCAAGCTACAAATGCAAAGATGACTAGACATGACACTCTTAACGAGAGATGTATCTTGAGCAACACTGCACAGATGACCCAAGACATTGGTGGAGAATCCACATCTGGTTATGCAATTGGGGACTCAAGGGCATTTGTCAGAAGGCTTAAATTTACAAGCCAAGACCTAGAAGATGAAGACATAGTACCACCTGCTTATCTTAGGGTCAAACTCACCGTGAAAGAAGAGCATACTATTGATGCTCTGATTGATGAAGGAGCAAATTTTAATATCTTGACCTATGAATCATGGACCCTACTAGGCCAGCCAAAGCTCACACTAACTAGTGCAACTCTTAGCCCTTATGGGGGACACCCACAAGCACTCATAGGGAAGTGCAAAATCCTTGCGACAATTGAAACGGAAAGCTTGCCCATCCTATTTCATGTTCCTCCAAATAGAGCTAGCTGCGGGAAAGAAACCCTCCTAGGAAGACCCTTCAAAAGGGTGACCAACCTAGTCACAACCTTTAGCAAGGGTGACCTCTTCGAACCTCGAGGGAAAGGCAAGGAAGGTGCTGACATAACAGTCAAGCCTACTAACGAGAGCAAGGACTTGTTAGAAGAGCTAATACAAGCACATGTCGAACAACGAGAACCAGTGAGTGAGGCTATGCCTGAAATAAGAAGGTCAAGGGACAATGCCAAGGACGGGCTTTGGACTTACAAATATCGTAGAAGACCCCAAAAGAAGCCCAAACCTTATCGACAAAGGCATTGCTGAAGGGTCAGCACAACGCCGTGATGGATATCCAAAGCATTGCTATGTGCTCAAGGGTACTACGTAGGTAACCAATGGATTTGGGTACCAAAACCCCCTACTAAACCACCTCTATCAGTTGAAGGCCAGATTTCATCAAAAGCAACTAAGCATAGGAGGAAATCTAAGAGAAACTCCAGGTCTCGAGGCAAGAAACCAAACATGAGTGTTCGAAAGAAAGAGCCACGGCCTGGCATGCTCAATAAGTAGATGTCATATGTAACCGTTGAGCATGCACAAAATCCATTAGTGCCTAAAAAACCTTTGATTTTCCAAGAGGATAATGGGCATCATAGGCACAACATTGCTCATGGCAAGGCTAATCGCTCAATAGCGCAAATGGCACAATTGTTTAATAGCCTCGAGCAAATCATTCATCCAGTGACAAGCCCACCTGAGAGTCCTAGATCTCCTAGACCCTCTTTTTCCAAATAGACACAGGAAGCACAGCAGCGATCGTCAAGGGCGGCTGCTCACTCCCAATCTCTATCTCCATCTAAGCTACCAAATGTCCAAGAGGTGGGACATGACACTAGCCGTAGCTCTCGCCCCAGGATATGCCTGTGCAACCTAATGTGACTAGATCAACTCATGCTCAATCTACATAGATGAATGCTCAAAGGGCAACAAAAGACACGCCCGCTTCCGATCACCCTAGGGACCTGACACCGCAATCCACCAAGAGTAGCCAGCCCACTGGACTTGTCGCTACTACTTCCAATCAGGGATCATAGCAATCATAGCCCTTGGCCGTGACAATGCCCCTTGCGGAATGTGTCCTTAGTAGTTTACCTATGGAGGAGGTGTTGCAACCAACTTCCTTGACAACTCCAGTACTTCCAAAGTGCCTAAAGCCTAGACTGGAGGAGTTAAACATAAGGGAATTGGCTGAAGAGCTAGACTCTCCGAATAGGGAGGCAGCTTTACCCTCACAACCTGGCGAGGCTATTCAGCAGGCCACGAGTATGTCCCATAAGGACACACTAGAGAAAGAGAATGCTGAGGCTCAACCAAGCACATCAACGGTTGACCTAGTCCAGGATCTTGAATCTTTGAGAGACGCACCTTCACTAACCAAGAAAAAGAGAAGAAAACAATGAAAACAACAGCAGTTGGAGGTGGTTCTAGACCCCAAGAACATTGAGATGAAGAGTGCTGGAGAGCTGAGGAATAAAGCATCGAGTCCCTCCACCACTGCACCAATTGATGCCTCTCCTAATAGCGGTGAAACCTCAGACACATACATGTGCTCTGAAAAATCAAAGCAGTCGTTACCATCAACAAATCTATACCAGTCACATCCAAGGAGAACCATGACGCAATGACAAAGCCTCATAGGAAACATGAAAACCCCAAGAGCATAAGAAATCCTAGCGTTGGCCAAACTTGCTCGTTTAGGCCTAAGCCCCCAGCTACGCTAAAGCCCAAGAAAACTCCTAGAACCTTGCATGAGATAGCAACCGAGCAAGCCCTCGTTGAACATAGAAGTGCCACAGAATGCTTAATTGAGTTGGATGCTAAGCTCAAAGTGTTCGCACGTGTCTATGTCCTGGCAGACATGGGTGCATTCACTAAAGAGCAGCTCGAAGAATACTTGCCATTTCCCTTATCCTGGGAAGAGCAAGAACATCTTGAGGATCACTATAACAAGCTCCTGTATAAACGCATGCGACTCATCTTTGACGAGGAAGCCGGTGCACTGCACTTAACTGTCACATTCAATGATGTGCTCTACCAACCAAATCTCTTAGAGATAGAGCAACTAAAGCGACTATCAGAGGGTCAAAGTCAATTTGAACAATGTTGGTGTGAAAACTGTGTTGCAATGGCCGAACTAGGAGCCCAGATCATGACAGTCTCAGAGGAGCGATTGGCCAAATGGCGGTCTCAACGAGACCCAACCTATGTGACACCAACGTCCCTTTGAGTGTTGACTGCCATTTGGGGTACGGACTTGGCTGAAACTAGCCAAGAGAACTCTCTGTCTGATAAGGTTCTCACTGAGGAGGAGTTACATGTTGCCAATAGACTCGGACAAGGTTCCATGCTACTCGATGTTGCAAAATATCTATCGGTATTAAGTAAGCTGCCACGAGTACTAGATGTGTGTGCCACGCTCCAGTACAATCCAAAGTTCTACAATTGGCTTTTATCCTCATGAAGTGACATGGATTCATGGATATGTATATAAATAAACAATGACTTTTTTGACCCTGTATAGACACTATCAACACACACAAGTAATAAAAGCCAAGCGTAGGGAGAAGAGTTGGGGTCAACAGGCTAAGCTCCTCAGGTTGTCCTCTCACCACACATTTAGAAGTTGTGTGACCATTTTCACCTCCGAGCGGAGGGCATGCAAGCCTCATTACTACCATAGGAAGCCCTGACCAACATCTTTGATGGTGTAGACAGGGTACCGTCCCTTTCTATACACCTTTCCCCTTTTCCGGTCTATCCTTCCAAGGATGAGCCTTGGCCCGCTGCCTGACAACCAATCCATGCAACTTAGTATAAGCCAAGATCTGCTAATAGCTGGAGACCAAATGAACATCATCATGGGGGCCTTCCCTCTACAACAAACACTGCATGCCTCACCCCTCCCCTTCTTGTCATATGCGCTTGATAACCCACACTATAATCCCTTCCATGCAAATGGTTTTATCATGTATCAAGGCCTAATCCTTGGTTCACATCTTGCAGGTCCCCCTACGTGGAAAACATGGAGCACCCATGGCAGCTGGCTTGCAAAGATGCTCTCCGCCGTCGAAGGGAACATGCAGCACAAGCTCCTCCACTAGTGCGCTACGTGCCTACCCTCAAAAGGTATGCAAAGAAATGAGGTCCCAAGCAACACTGCCCCGGATGTAGGCCAAAGAATCCCCAGGCCAGGGGAGTAGAAGCTCAAAGAAGCACACAAGATGTGGCAACACCGGTTGTGCAAGCCCCCAACAGATTCTCGGGAACAAGGTTCTCAAAGGCTGAAAGGGAAACTCGAGACAAGGAAGAGTTTGATGCATTATTCAAAAACATTTTGGACACGGTTGTGGCCAAAGACTATACCATTCAGGTCCCGGTCGACAATTTCCCTGCCCAACCTCACAGGAGCGCCTCACCAGCAGAGCCTCAATCGCCTAACCACTTGAACTCACCTTGCCTCATGCAAATTTAGTAGCCCCTATGATATATAAGCAACTTAACAAGCCATCCTGCCATAACTTTTTGTCTTTTGATGATTAAAGGGGCAGGCTCCGCACTTGTACACACTTCCCTTACCTATCGCTAATATATGCCACATCTTTAACAAGCACTGGAATAGGCATCCCAATCAGCATTATACTATTTTGAAAAAGTTATATCTTGACATGATTGCATTTGTTTGTTGTACTTGACGCATGCAACTTGCATATACTCTCATGAAGTGACAAGTGGATGCAGGATGACACAAGTCTTCGTGCGAACGTGTTCAATGCCCAAGTCACCGCAAAACCACCAACCTCACAAAGAACCGAGACAAAACCACGCTGTCGAACGCAAAAAATCACCCTTGGGAGTGCCCACATTGCATGGCCCAAAGCATAGTCATAGGCTATGCTCTCTTTCTGGGTCAAGCTCTATAGTTGGCTCATGACAATTGTTACCTCAATTGTACCAACATCACGTGTCGCAAAGAGGTTTGCAATATATCAAGTGTATCTCCCATCTCAACGATCGCTTTTCTAACAACGAGGCTAGGGCACAATCATCACTGTAATATCCATTTCCTGAGCCTTCGAAGCTTGACATTTCCCAACCCATTGAAAGGCTGATAGCCTCAACATATTGCAATGGTTATACTCAGGCAAGCAAAAAAAAAACACACAAAAAAGAAACAAAAAAGAAAACAAAAGACAAGAAAACAATGAAAAGATACGAAGCACCCACGATCACGGCACAGCACCTAGGGGTCCTCAAATTAGGTATATCCAGTGATCTTGGTCGGATGGCTCCGTCCCTAGTCCCCTAGCCCTTTTGCATCACCCACAATTGTTCAGGGCACATCAAGGGTAGGACATACCTAGGGAGGAGCTTGTCTTGCCTATGGTTAGACCTATCACCCTGACCCATTCACACGATTCCCTCTTGCACTCTGCCTTAGTACCATTGCATTCAAATTGTGGTAAGCACCGCACGAATAGCCATGAAAAGTACACCGTCCTCATCAAGCAAGTCCACTAGCTCCCAGCTACCGAAAGTGCGGTGTCCCTATGTTCAATTATGCTCCGTCGTGCAGCCACAATGCAAAGGATGTCTCATACACCTCCATGTGTACTCTTCTCAACATGGACAACTTTGCTTCATCCACACATTGTTACAAGAAACCAGCCCACGGTCTTCTAAGTACGTAATATCTAAGTATGCACGAGCACTCACATAATATCTGTACCAAAATATATAAACAGTTTGGATCCTCAAGTGCAAGACAATACTCTCAGCTTGCTTAGAGTTCGACGTGTCTCCCAAACTAATTAACCTATGCCTTGTGCATGATAGAGAAGACTAGCACTACCCCTAGGGAGAGACCACTGAGGAGAGGTTTTCAATTGCAGGTATTGAAGACTCCAACAAAAGTGTCGTTCGCTCTTCATCGACACTCAGCTCTGAATTCCTATCCTTTATCATCCTGCAAGCCCGCCAAGAATCGTCATGTGCAAGCCCGCCAAGAATCATCATGTACAGAATCCCCAACAAACTGCCACTTATACTCCATCAGTGCAATCCCCACTAAGAACAGCCCTACCATCAACTCCAATAGCCCTACCACCAACCACCTAGGCCCCCAACGACCTTCCTCCCCACCACTACCAAACTCCTCCATGGTAACCACAGACGTCCTTGCCACCCATGTCTTCGGTGCATGCTAATACCTGCTACCTATGACGGTGAGTGCCATGGGACTGGCACTCGTCTAGGAGGGGGTAATGTTAACCCTCAGACAAACAATGTGGAAAATCTGGAAATGCTAAAGCAGAAGACAAAGGCCAAGGCAAAGTGAAATGGAAGACAAAGACACATAAGGAGAAGAGTCCTAAATAAGAGAGAAAGGCACACAAGGAAAAGCACAAGTCAATACTTTTGTAAAAGAGCACAAGAGCATTATGGTTTAATTCAAGGAGCGTCAGGCTCTCACCCGTGCAATTTGTAAATGTAGATGGGCAATGGAAAGGAAGCTAAGAAGATAGAAGGACAATGGGAAAAAGGGCCTAGGCCACTCAAGGCCGGCCATATAAAAAAGGGGATAAGGGGATGACCGCCCAAAAGGGATTTAGGGTTTTGTATATAAAGTTGAAAAGTGAATGAAAAGCTCATTCTTGTGTGTGGCCAAAAGCGGCTCTCCTCTTCTTCTTCTTCTTGCTTGCTTGAGCTTGTGCTTGAGAGAGGGAGTATGAGAGTGTGAGGGAGTGAGTGTGTGAGGGTGAGGGACCGAGGAGGAGAAGCTCTCTATCTTCTCCTCTCTTCTTCTCTTCTCTTCTCTTCTCTTGCCTTGCTCACAGCAATGGAGCTTGGAGCATGGAGCTTGAGGATGGAGCTTGCTTGAAGCTTGCACTTGGATCATGGAGCTACCGGAGTGCGCGAGAGAGGAGGTAACTCAATCGGCATGGAGATAAGCTCACTACACCCGTAGATATGGATGGCACGTCGGCTATGTGAGAGGTAGCCATTAGTGCTCGGCTTGGAACCTTGAAGCAATAAGCAGTCCGAGGCTCTTGGCGGTTGAGTGAAAGCTCCCACAGCTGATTGCAGCAAAGTTTCATTGCATCAATAGTAGAGAGACTTCTGCATGGGTCATTGTGTTGTTTGACATGACGCTCTACCCCTATTTATATAGTAATCGAGGGGGTAAAGAGAGAGGACACTTTATTTTAGTTTTTTTTTATAACATCATCGATGATAAAGAGATGACGCTTGCTTTTAACATTTTTTATGACATCATTGATGATGTCAGAGAGGGTCTTCATTTTTGTAGTGGGGGGGATAAAGAGAGAGGACACTTGCTTTTAGCATTTTTTATGACATGATAGATTATAAAGAGAGGACGCTTTCTTTTAGTGTTTTCTCTAACATCATCGATGATGTTAGAGAGAGGCTCCATTTTTGTAGTGAGAAGATAAAAATTTACGAATATACGAGCGAGCACCGCGCATCAAGTCATCGGATGGGTGTCACTCCAAGGCCCAAGACCAAGGCAATGACCAAGGCATAGACCTTGGCATCTTGGCCTTGGTATACATGGCAATGGGATGTGAAGGCTTTATTGGCACTGTTGGCTACATGTGAGAAGCTCCCACTAGTTGTAAGAAAAGCTTCTGAGGTCACCCATCCCAACAGTGTCGTCACCCAAGTGCACTTAACTGCCAAGTGACTATCCACTAGGCTAGTTCTTTTTGTTGTTCTACACTACAAACATAGTTTTAATAAGGTTGTGCAATTTTGTTTTCAAAATAAATCAATTTTTGGAGTATATATGCACATTGTTTATTAAAATAAACTAAGTAATTGGGACATTACATTTCCCATGAACTGCAGTTATGGGAGTTCTCTTCATAATATAGACAACAGTATGAATAGCTTCAAACCAAAAATATTTTGGCATGTTCTTTTCAGTCCCATCCATGCATGTGCAACTTTCACAATATGCCTTTTTTTTTCTACAACCTCATTTTGCTATGGGATGTACCTACAAGTGAATTATCTCTTTATCTTATGAGACCTCAAAAAGTCACTAAAATCATTAGAGAGATACTCTCCCCCTCCATCTAATTTCAGGCACTTAACTTTCAAGCGTATTTTTGTTTCAATAACACCCTTGAAAGTTTTAAAGTGTTCAAATACATCTCTCTTTTCCTTCATACAAATATACCCATAGCTTTCTTGAACAATCATCAATAAATTTGACAAAGTATTTGCTGCCACCAAGACATATGTTCTATATGCACAATATCAAGTATATCTTTGCTCACAACTCTGTCATGTGAAAAAGGTTGTCTTGCATACCTACCAAATTGACATGCTTCACACACTTTATGAAATTTTGCAACTCTAAAAGCAAGCAACCCTATAACTTCCTTTGGATTGCATTACATTTGCATGTCCAATATATTTGTGCCATATTTCATTATCTGCAATAATCACTAATTTTCCTTTACCATACATAGCAGCATTCATAGCAAGAATTCTAGCATCTAAAGTAAACATGCGGCCAACTCTACTTCCTTCTGTAACTAACCTACACTTATCATCAAAGTCTTCTACAAAACAACCTTTAGTATTAAACCAAACTTGCAACCCTTGCTCTACCATTTGCCTAACGGATGCTAAATTCTTTGTAATTAATGGCACATGCAATAATGGGAGTGGCACTATGCTAAAAGGGGGATAATGTTAACCGCAGCACGAGAAAAAGTGAAAAACATGAAAAAGCCCAAGTCGGGATCTAAAAGAGGTGGCCCCAAAGGAAATCAGACACAACGGAAGAAGCAGGAAGGGAAACAGACAAAAGCACAAGGGCGGCCTCAAAAGCTAAGGCAAAGGAAAAAGCACACTTTTAAATGCGAGGCGCCCGTAAAACTTTTTGTAAAAGAGTGTCAAGCTTCCTCCTGTGCAAACTATAAAGGTAGAAGGACGGTAGGAAGGAAGCTAGGAAGATAGGAAGGCCGGCCATGTAAAACAAGGGATAAGGGGATGACCGCTCAAAAGGGATTTAGGGTTTTGTATATAAAGTTGAAAAGTGAATGAGGAGCTCATTCTTTGGTGTGTGGCAAAGTGGACTCATCTTTTTCTCTTCTTCTCTCCTTCTTGCTTGCTTGTGTGCATTTGAGAGAGGGAGTGTGAGAGTGTAAGGGAGTGAGGGAGTGAGTGTGTGAGGGTGAGGAATCAAGGAGAATAAGCACTCCATCATCTCCTCTCTTCTTCTCTTCTTGTCTCTTCTCTTGTCTCACAAGCGGCTATGGAGGATGGAGCTTGAAGGTGGAGGCTTGAGCTTGCTTGAGCTTGCATCACAAATCCTAGAGCTACCAGAGTGCTTGAGGGAGGAGGCAACTCATTTGGGCATCAAGGTAAGTGCAGTACACCCCAATAGGATCAAAGGCGCGTGTCAACTAGGTGAGAGATAGCCATAGGTGTTCGCTTGAAACGCTTGAACAATAAGGGGTTCATGAGTCTTGGCGGTAGAGCATGAGATCGCCTCTACAACAAATTTTTGCACTTCACATGCCTCCTTTGTGCACTCCATCCTAACACAAAATTAAATCAACATATGAGATTTGTCACGATTGTCATGGTGTGCTTCCTAGAAGTGTCATGCTTGTCATAGGTGTGCCATGGTTGTCATGATTTCTTGTGCCATTGAGAAGTGTCATTGATTGTCATGGTAAAATGGTAGGTTTTCACTCCATGGTGGCACAGAGTGATAATACACAATACAAATCTTCATTGCCTTATGAAGTTGTTGATTCCTTATAGTGGGGGGAATACATACCTCTTTTGTGCACTTTGCATTGATGCGAAATCAAATTACAACATGAGGTCTCCACAATGTGCCTATGAGAAGTGTCATGGTTGTCACAGGTCTGCCATGGTTGTCATGATGTTCTTGCACTTGTAAGAAGTGTCATTGATTGTCTTAATGTTCTCATTGTCATAAATTGCCATGGTAAAATGGTAGGTTTTCACTCCATGGCATCATAAAGTGAAAATACTCAACAAAAATTATTGTTGCCTCATGAAGTTGTTGATTCCTTGGAGTGGGGGAAAACACTAAACTATGATACATACCTCCTTTGCACACTCCACACCAATGCAAAATCAAATCAACATTTGAGTTTTGTCACAATTGTCAAAAAATGTGCCTTTGAGAAGTCTCATGGTTGTCATGATGTTCTCATTGAATCAATCTCCATTGTAAAATGGTAAGTTTTCACTCCATGGTGGTACAAAGTGAAAATTCTCAACAAAAATTTCCGTTGCCTCATGAAGCTATTGATTCCTTAGAGTGGGGGAAAACAGTGAACCACGGTACATACATGAGGAGGCACAAGAAGAGAGCTTCATTGGAATCCAGCCTATAGATAGTGCCTTAAATCTTGCAACCTAAAATAATGAGATAGATGACACCAAGCTGTACATCGATAAAGAAGAGGACATCATGAAAAGGATTAGCTTCTAAACAAGGACTAGAAGTCCCTTTCCAACTTTTTCACCATATCACAATGTTAAGGACATCAATTAGATGCAAATTGTGTTATCTATTGTATCGAAGATTTTGTTGGGTGGGTGAAGAGATACACCCTTTTTTTTGGAGATATGTTTCCAAGTATAGGTGGAACATGTGCCCCCTTTTGGGTGTTACAATGTTGGTGGTTCATGAGGTCTATTTCTTGGAGTCTTCCTTGTGTGTTTATGTTTTCCTCAATGTCTACTACACATAAATGTTTTCATACACCTTGAGTTTTTTTTGGCTATGATATCAATGTTGTTCATGAATAGGTGCTAGGGAATGGACCCCCATATGTACATAGCAATGAGCATGCCACTATTTCAAGCCCTACGCATGCATCTAATGGGCAGTATTGTGCATCACTACATGCCAACTACAGTGAGGGCCAAGAGGCCCAATGGTGGGGATTGGCACAAGTAAGCATGGAGAGAAGCCATAATTTTTGGCATGATTCTTGGAGCTACTATGCCCTAAGGAGGGTGTATGCCTTGAGAAGTGTTGTGGCACTACACCCATTCTCAACGCATGCATTAGGACCAGTCATATATGTGGATCCCTAGATGTGGGTTGTGGCATCATTAGCTCTTGCATGCAACCATTTTTCACAAGGGGCACGGTGCACAAGGGGCAAGTATGGAGGCCGATTCTTCTGGGCTTGGTGATTAGGTGGATGAGAGAGTGCATGAAAACCCTTGTGACTAGTGAGCATCTAGTATATGTCATGCAAAAGACAATTCTAAAATATCTATTGCAATTGCTACACAGCTTATGTAGTCACGTAATTGTCCCTGGTAGACATAATCATGTTGCATGTTGTGATTAGTAAACCCTAAACCATTGTAGTTTTTCTTAGAATAGAGCATGATGATACAAGGTATTATAGTTCTAAACAATTTTTGCTATATTTATGGAGTTGTCTGAGCTCAATTTGGTGATTAGGATATTAGTGTTTTGCTTGAACAACCTAATTTTTTATGATAAGTGAACATATGTGACAAATTTTGACACCCATAAAAATTGTTGATCCCATGCTTTCTTGATGTGTTGCTAGAGGTGTGCTACGTGTGTACACAAAGGCAATGGCTAAAAGAATGGCCCAAGATCCAAGCTTCAATGTTGACTCCTTAGAGCAAGCCACAATGAAGGCACTATCTTTTTATGCATGGTGAGTGTGAGTCCATGTGAGATGGATATAGACATTGAAGTTGTTGCTTTCTCTCTATCATAGATAATGAAGGCCATTCTCCTTGATGTTCATGTGGTATTTGCCACAAATGACATTTGTAAGAAAATATTTTTGTTGTTGTTTCTTTGGATTAACCACTAGCACAAATTTCTTTCATGGTTTAGACATGCCAAATAATTTGCCTAGTGATGTCACATGTCTAATTTGAGAATGATCTATTTGGACACATGTTGACATATTGAAACATATTGAGAGATGACATGTCTTGGAACAACAATTAGTGAAACTTCCTTTGATTAGGTCTTTAACTTCCCTTCATGAGGATCTAGTCTCTTTCATCAGCTAGCAATCCCACACGTCTTATTGTGGAAAGCATGCTTTCTATAGATAGAATGAATCTTTAGACAAAAGCAAACATATTGAAACATATTGAGAGAGAGTCTACAAGAGGAACGAAGAGCAATGCTGAAAAGGTTTTTGCCATTATTGTTTTAGATTAACTATTAGTATAGCTTCTATTCATAGTCTATGTATGTCAAATCTAAGAATGAACCTCCAACAAAAAGAAAAGCCTCCTACTTTGCCCTGCTCTATTTCATGTACTTTGGCACATGCTACTCGATTTTCCCCTCTTTCTCTGAAAGGCTTGCTTAGAGAAAAGGGTCTCATGCCACTCCATGCCTCATGCAGAGTAATAACATCCAAAGAGAAACACGACGTCATGTTAACCAAATAGATTGCTGTCATAAGGGCCTTAGTCCAAAAGCCATAAGAAAACCCAGCTGTGGTAAGCATAGAAGCAACCTTTGCCTGTAAGGTCAGGCACATCCCATGAGCAATCCCATAATACTGTGGGCACAAGAAATCAATTCCATACTTCTGACAAGAGGTCTGAAAGTTGGGAGAGAGAGCATGACTCTCCTAATCCATTTGCAAGCACCTAGGCCTGCTACCAGCAAAATCCATAAACATGTCAAGCATAACTATAGCATTCTCAATTTCCACCAAGGGAAAAGCCCAGACATGGTGGGTAGCATGATCAACAAAGGTCACAAAGTACGACGCTCTACCAAGTGACTAGTAAGGCATAGGTCCATATACTACACAATGGACAAGATCTAGATAAGCATGCCTCGTACGATCGCCATAAGCCAAAGAGGCTATGCACGGACCATGAGTACAATGAGGGCAAGTAGCATGGGGAAGAGTAGGCAATAAGCCCATATCACATAAAGCATCCATCTTAGTGTGTCGTACATAGCCTAGGTGCAACGCATGTGGTATTTGCGTAACTGCAACCATAGAATCTCCCACATGAGAGACATGCACTACATAATCACTGCCATATCTAGCACCTCTGGCCAAAACTAAGCAACCACGATGGATGTTCCATGAAGTATCCCCAAGAGAGACATAATATCTTGCACCATGCAACTGACTAACAGAGATCAGGCGTAGGTATATGCAAGACATCACGGAGCATAAGAGAAGACCCATTTGGCAAAGCCAAGTGTATATCCCCTCCTGTACTAATAACATGACAATCCTGCTCAAGGCCCAAAGAAATATATCCGTGAACCTCCCTCTGGGAAGAGAACCAAGCTCTATGCGGGGTAACATGACATGATGCCATATTGTCTAAAAGCCAATCAAAGGTATAGGTTGTATCACTAAGCAAGTAATCTATAGGGTAACACGATGCCATGAGTCTAGGCTCAGTTGCAGCATCATGGGTCACTACATGCACCATATCACTATCAACAGTGGTCTCACCTACTATATTATTGATTTTGCTCTCATGTCTAGTGCGGTGCAATCTTTTTTACTCTCTAATCCACTTGAAACATTTACGCTTCACATGCCCTGTCTTTCCATAATGAAAGCAAACAGAACTTGTAAAACCTGTAGAAGAGGACAATTGCTCTGTAATAGCATGAATAGGGCAATCCAATACATCCAAGGAGCTCAAAGAATTAGGGGAACTCTCATCAGAGAGAACAAGCTCATCAAGAGGACTATTTTCATGATAGAAGAGTTGGAAGTCATCATAGCATACTGCAAAGGGGACTCATCCAGACCAAAAGGGGAGAACACAAAGGCATCAACCACGGATGCAAAAGCTCCCACACAGACAAGCCTAGTAGACAAAATCATGACATATCCAACCATTGTAGCTCACAGCTATAAAAGCATAAGCATGCCTCGGAGCCATAAATGCATAAGCATCCCCGAAACATAGGAGTATACATAACTTTGCAGTGTCTCATACCATGTACTGACATACATGTCCAGTCAAGAATGACAGGTGGCAAATAAACCTGCAAGAATCAAGCTCCAATAAAAGCCCAAATATTTGTGTAAAAGCATCCAGATAAGAGGCTCTATAAAATATATAGCAGCAGACCGTGTGCATACACGGGTGGCCATAAAGATCAACTGCTCCCTGACATACAAGGGCAATAGCAGCCCAAATAGTATAGATGCCATACAACAAAGAACCAAGACGGCCATGACTGTAAATCCCAAGCACTATCCAAGTCCACTAATCAGTAAGTATCCTACATATGAAATGCAAACAAGTAATCACAACTCAATAGGCAACTTTCAAAACAAGGGAGCATTTCACTACTCAATACCTGTAAGTGCATCCAAGTAATAGCCAAGATCCATAATCAAAGCATCAAATCCCATATAGCATCCAAGGTTGTAACAGAAAAAGCCAAGTCAATGTCCAATAGCTCAAGGGAATACTCAAATGAATGTCGAGACGAGGCTCAAACAACTACCATCCACAACCAAACCATAAAGCATTCACAAAGACATCATAACCCGTACTGGGTAGCCTAGGCATAAACCATGTCATAGATGAAATGCCAGCTACGAAGAAGTGATAGTCAAACCCAAATTGAGCTCTAGTCTCAGCTCAAAAGCATTCCAGAGCATAAACAAGACATGTGGCATAGTCCAAATACATCATGACATCATACCGAGTAGCTGGGAGCACCCCGTTGACCAATAGGCATAACCCAACTGTAGCATAAATAGCTTCAGCCCTGAAGTTTCCAGCAGCAAATAACAATCCAAAATTGAGTAAAATAATGCTCAAACCAAGCTCAAATCAAGTGCCAACTCATAGGCATAGATTTCTAGACATGTAGGCACCAACCGGGCATAATCGGACATCAAATGACCATGTAGCATGAGCATAAAATGCAATAATAGGGGGTTTCCCTATTTTTGGCTGCCTATGGAGTGTGTAAAACAATCAATGGATGAGCAAGATCAGCTCCAAAACCATCTCACATGATAGGCATACATTCCCACATGATTCGGGGAGCGTTCACGACCAACCGAGCGACCAATGTCAACGCCAATGTGGCCCAAACATAAAATGCTGATGTAGCATTGCTATAAACTATGTGTGAATAGTCCTGGACTGAAGCAAATCAGCCCACAAATCAATGCCAAGTCAAATTCCAAGTGCCAAGGTCAAATGCCAAGTGTTGGGGGGTCCAATGGACCAAGATCACGTGCCAATGAGTAGCCAAGTGGGTGGGGGAGCTCGAGAATGATCACATGTTGTCCAAGGCCTACCAAAAAATGGTGCAAACTATCCTAAAGGGGACTGATCATGTTTTTTATGAAGGGAGGGCTCAAGGGAGCCACAAGGGGGCTCAATAGGTGCCAATGAAGGCCCAAACAAAGCCTCAACAAGCCAAGCAAGGCGGGAAGCTTCACGCTTCAAGGGGGAAGTTCATCAATGGCTGCCCCAACCTGTAAACCCTATTGTACCTATGTGGACTGAAGAATGAAAGAGAACAAGATCTCATACCTCGTGTAGATGCCAAGAAGAGCTCGCGAAGGAGTGGCTCTGATACCAGTTGAAAGGGATGCAGGAGACGCAGGAGAGAAGAGCACACACAATGTAGATGCTGCCAAAAACGTTATAACAGCCTTATTGCACTTTCATATATATATGAATAAAGAATATGGGTGGTCACTGTACATGGGCAGGCCCAAGGGTCTTTTACACCAACAATGTTCATGTGTTTCTTTGTACTTATCCAATCACTTTCTCCCATTTGGAAGGCAAAGATAGTTGATTTGAGAGAGTTACAACTTGTAAATAATGATTTGGGTAAGGTAAGTGGTAGACCATTTCATAATGAGATTGAGAAAAAAATGGAAGAGAGACTACTTATGATTGTTGATGAGGTTGTTGCCATGTAAGAAAGAATGATGATTGAGATTTGAGTATACAATTAGAGGAAGATGATTGTACGAGGAAGATAACTATGTGGATGTTTGAATAGGGTAGGATAGATAGAAATGGTGATTTGATGGATTGGGAGTTAAACAAACATAGTGTAGATGGAATGCCAAGGTAGAATAACATCATATATAGGGATTTAGGATTGCATATTGAGAACTAGTGATGTGACAATGAGGAATTCAAGGAGATACGATTTTGATGTGGGCTTGGAAATATTGCATAACCTCAAATGTATAGGAGGAAGCCAAGAATGTGTGTAATTGAATTTGGTTAAGAGATTGTGGCACACAGTTGAAGTGGAGCATGTGTGTGACCATAAGAAGATGAGGATATTGAGTACATAGAGAAAGTGTAAGATAAGGACCAAGATATGATCTTGAGATTGAAGTGGAGTTTAGAAAGTGAGTAGATGTGGAGTAACAAATGTAAGAAGATAGGACAAGACTCATATATGTAAGAGAAGTGGAAGCAATGTACGTGATGAGGGAGTGACCTTGAAGGTTGGTAGGAATATCCAGTAAGAGTTGATGAGGAACAATAAGAGCATACACATTGTTAACTAAGAGAGTTTTTTTCCCAACATTGAATTACTACATTGTTAACTAAGAGAGTTTTTTTCCCCACATTGAATTACTACACCTTCTCACTTTTCTCCACTTTTGCTTCCCTACACAATTCCCATAAGTCCTCACTTACCCCCCCTATACAAGGTCACATGTATTCTATCTCTTTGTTGCAAATTTCTTCGAATTTCCCTTCTCCTCTTGAGTCCAATGTCATTATTTGTAACTAGACCACTGAATAAAAACTTTGCAATGACTCTACATCTCATACAACCTATCTTATCATGTCATGTGTACACATCCATAAATGTTTGGAGTTACAGATTATCATATTCCTTCATATATGGACATAAAATTGTATTATATCTACCCCCTCCAAACCTACACATTCTCTAGTATGTGTGAGACTATCATTCTTTTGTAGGTCCAGAGCCTTCATCATCCACCTCAATGTCATCCTGATCATCCTCCTCAACATTATCTTGGGAAGTACATGTATCCAAACCCTTCTATCTAATATGCATCAAACTCATGTCTCTTGAAGATTTTGATCCACTTCCTTGTAATTGGAATCCTCAATGTTGTCCCATCCAACTCATTGATAGAATAGGTTGCATTGTCATACACATGTCACACCACATATAGACCAAACCACCCTTTTGAGACTTTTCGAATAGTGATACGTTGATTATCTAAATTATTGTTATAAACCTAATCTCCTTTGTATGTATATTACCCTTAGCTTGAGTGTGTGCTTCTTATCAAATCTTTTCTTATTGTGAAGCATTGTTGGCCTCAACCTTATAACTATTATCTCAATGTCTTTGGTCTCCTCTCTAATTGTTGAATAGATAGAGCAAGAAGTTCTTCTCTGCTCAGCCCTTCTTCCCAAGGTAGCATACTCCATGTGGCAGCCACCTCTTTAATAGGCATAATAGAGGCTTTTGTCCATATATCAATTCTGCATGTATATATCTAGTCATTATGCTATGTATCCCCCAATTAACCCATAATGCATATGGTAATAACCATGGCCACTCCTTTACTCTACATCTACATGACTTTGCCACCACCTTGATGGTAGGCGCATGGCCCCTCTCACTCTTTCTATTACCCTCTCAATTATATACTGAAGTTAATGCAAGCTTGATTTCCAACTGAGAGAAGAACACTCAAGATTTATCTACATCTAGTTACCCTCAATCAATTGTAATCTTATCTACACAACCATAGCAGCAAATAACCTCTTTTAGGAGAAATTTGCATACAACTTGTGTTGTCTTAGTATATAGACCTCTCCCTTCCACTTGATTATTCAAATCATGATGCACAAGCACAAGTTTCTTGTCTATCAAAGTCATGTAGGCATGCTAACCAAATCTACCACCCATTTACAATGAAAAGGCAAAGTATAGATTGGCTACAATCCATCCCCATGTTTCACTCTTGAATATATTTGACAAGTACTGCATGACACATTCTTATACACTCCTTGCCACCATTACCTTTCCTTAATCTTTGCAAACATTCCTCAAACCCTTCTATGGCCAGCCCATAGACTCTCATGAAACTCCTTTATTACCTATAAATGTGTAGCCCCTTTCTTCTTCTTTGTATATTTCCAAATATATCCATCTTTTAGGAAGAACACATACACCTTTCTTTTAATTCTTTTATACTCCTCTTGAAATCATTCATGTCTCTTGGATAGTGTGTTGAGATACTACACTATTTTCAGCCATTCTCTTATACATAAGTCTTCCAATAACAATTCTAAAGCTAAAATGTACAGCTAAAGTGCTTTATGTAGAAATTACATAGAACAACAAACAAAATTTGAGCAAGGATTAGAGAACACACAACAAATATGAGAAGAAGAGAGATTGCTTTAATTTAAAAAGAATTGATGCAAAGATGGATCTATCCACTCATGGGCTTCCATTGTGAAGCTTAGATGGCGATCCAGACAGATGATAGGTGAAGAGCTTAAGGATATCTGGGAGAATTCTAACTAGGTGAAAGATAGATTGACAATGTCTTTAGAGGGGTCTTCCTTTTATAGCATGGGAAGGTAGTCTAGTTTGCATATCTGACCATATTATGAATCTTCTTTGGTCAGCTAGAGAATATTCCCTTTACTATGGGGCCGGTGGTGCTACCCTCAAACCCTTGTCAGGGGGTTACTGGTCCCCCCATGAGACCCCCAACTAGGGGCCACTTCCATGGCCCTTAGACCCCAAAACAAGGGCTCCTAATAACTCCCACACCCCACATCTCGATGCATTGTGCCTCAAGTTGCTACCAGCATAACTACCCTATCTAACCCAAAGGCTAGATCCACAAAGATCACATTTCTGCCATCCAGTCACATACACCTCATCTAACATACAAGTCAAGACCCACCCAATGTCCATGCTTACCATGGCTTCTCCTCATAATGGGGGCCTTACAACTTAGAGAACCATGGATCATTGGTGGCACCTTATGAGGGTGGGGCATTGAGCATATCTAATACCCCCCTTAATGTCCACCTGTAACAAGTGAACTACATTATTGGCCCAATGTGGAGTCTCTGAAGATGAATTCAAAGGAGATTCTTCATAAGAGTTTGGTGAAGATATCTGCTCCAACCTCCTCTGTTTGACAATAGACCACTAGCTCTACTATCCCATCCTCGATCAAGTCACACACATAATGATACTGGATCTCAACGTGTTTGGTACATGCATGAAAAATCAGATTTTTGGCACTAGCAATGCAACTCTAATCATCACATATTAGCATTGTTGGATCTTCATCCTATACTCCTATGGGAGCCTTCGCTCAACCGCCAAGACCCACGGATTGCTTATTGTTTCAAGCATTCCAAGCCGAGCACTAATGGCTACCTCTCACATAACCAACGCGCCATCCATGTCTACGGGTGTAGTGAGCTTACCTCCATGCCATTCGAGTTACCTCCTCTCCCACGCACTCCAGTAGCTCCACGATCCAAGTGCAAGCTTCAAGCAAGCTCCATCCTCAATCTCCACGCCCCAAGTTCCATCACAGCGAGCAAGAGAAAAGAAGAGAAGAGAAGAAGAGAGGAGAAGATGGAGAGCTTCTCCTCCTCGGTCCCTCACCCTCACTTTCACACTCCCTCTCTCAAGCACAAGCTCAAGCAAGCAAGAACAAGAAGAAGAAGAAGAGGAGAGCCACTTTTTGCCACACACAAGAATGAGCTTCTCATTCACTTTTCAACTTTATATACAAAACCCTAAATCCCTTGGGCGGTCATCCCCTTATCCCCTTTTTTACATGGCCGACCGTGGCCTAGGCCCTTTTTCCTATTGCCCTTCTATCTTCCTAGCTTTCTTCCTACCGCCCATCTACCCTTACTAATTGCACGGGTGAGAGCCCGATACTCTTTCAATCAAACCATGATGCGCTTGTGCTTTTTTACCAAAGTATTGATTCGCACTTTTTCTTGTGTGCCCTTTTTCCTTTATTTAGGACTTTGCTACATTTCTTGTGCTTCCATATTATTCTTGGCGCGCCTCCATCTTTCGTTTCACTTTTTCCTTGGCCTTTGTCTTCTGCTTTAGCTTTTCCAGATTTCTCACCTCACCTTGTTCGTCTAACGGTTAACATTACCCCCCTCCTAGACGAGTGCCAGTCCCATGGCACTCACCGTCGTAGGTAGCACGCCTTAGCATGCACCAAAGATGTGGGTGGCAAGGACATTGGTGGATGCCGTGGAGAAGTGTTGGTGGGGGTGTGGAGAAAGGTTATTGGGGGTATGTTGGTGGCCTAAGGGGTTGGTGGTAGGGTTGCTGGAGTTGGTGATAGGGCTATTCTTTGTTGGCGATTTGGCACAAGACGATTCTTGGCAGGCCTGCAGGACGATAGAGGATAAGACTTCAGAGTTGGGTGTTGATGAAGAGCGAATGACAATGTTGTTGGAATCTTCAATAGCTACAATTGAAAACCTCTCATAGGTGGTATCTCCCTAGGGGTAGTACTAGTCTTTTCTATTGTACGCAAGACATAGTGCAATTAGTTTGGGAGACAGGCCCAACTCTAAGCAAGCTGAGAGTATTGTCCTGCACTTGAGGACCCAAACTATGTATATACTTTGGTGCAGATATTATGTGAGTGCTCGTGCATACTTAGATATTATGTACTTAGAAGACCGCGGGTTAGTTTGTCGTAACAATGTGTGGATGAAGCAAAGTTGTCCATGTTGAGAAGAAGTACACGTGAGGTATATGAGACATCCTTTGCATTGTGACTGCACGACGTAGCATAATTGAATACTAGGACACCGCACTTTTGGTAGCTGGAAGCGATTGGACTTGCTTGAGGAGGACGGTGTACTTTTCATGGCCAATCGTGCAGTGCTTACCACGATTTATTGCAATGGTATTAAGGCAAAGTGCAAGAGGGAAATGTGCAAGTCGGTCAGGATGACAGGTCTAACCATAGGCGAGACAAGCTCCTTAGGTATGTCCTACCCTTGATGTGTCCTGAACAATTGTGGGTGATGCTAAAGGGCTAGGGGACTAAGGACGGATCCAGTCAACCAAGGTCACTGGACGTATTTAATTTGAGGACCCCTAGGTGCTATGCTGTGATCGTGGGTGCTTCTTATCTTTTCGTTCTTTTTTTTTCTTTTTTTTTCCTTTTTTTTCTTTCTTTCTTTCTTTTCTTTTCTTTTGTTTTCTTATTCTTCTTTTTTTTTTTGGCCAATTGGACTTGCCTGAGTACAACCATTGCAATATGTTGAGGCTATCAGCCTTACAATGGGTTGGAAAATGTCAAGCTTCGAAGGCTCAGGAAATGGATATTATAGTGATGATTGTGCCCTAGCCTCATTGTTAGAGAAGCCATTGGTACGATTGAGGTAACAACCGCCGTGAGCTCACTTGTAGAGCTTGACCCAAGAAGAGAGCCTAGCTCATGACTATGCTTTGGTTTGTGCAATTTGGGCACTCACAAGGGTGATTTTTCACGTTCGATAGCGTGCTTTGTTGTGGTTCTTTGTGTGGTTGGTGGTCTTGCGGTGACTTGGGCATTGAACACATTTGCATGAAGACCTGTGTCATCCTGCATCCACTTGTCACTTCATGAGAGTATATGCAAGTCGCATGCATCAAGTACAACGAACAAATGCAATCATGTCAATATATAACTTTTCAAAGTGCTATGATGATGATTGCAATACCTATTCCACTGCTTGTTAAAGACGTGGCATATATTAATGCTAGGTAAAGGAAGTGTGTACAAGTGGGGAGCTTGCCCCTTTAATCATCAAAAGACAAAAATTTATGGGAGGATGGCTTGTTAAGCTACTTGTATATCATAGGGGCTACTCGATTTGCACAAGGCGAGGTGAGTGGGTGGTTAGGCGACTGAGGCTCTGCTAGTGAGGGACTCCTGTGAGATTGGGCAGGGAAGATGTCGTCCAAGACCTCAATGGTGTAGTCTTTGGCCGCGACCGTTTCCAAGATGCTTTTGAACAATGCATCAAATTCTTCCTTATCTCGAGCTGCCCTTTCAGCCTTTGAGCATCTGGTGCCCGAGCACCTGTTCGCTTCCACAACCGGTGTTGCCACACCTTGTGTGCTTCTTTGAGCTTCTACTCCTCTGACTTGGGGATTCTTCGGCCTACATCCATGGCAGCGTCGCTTGGGACCTCGTTTTTTTGCATATCTTTTGAGGGTAGGTACGTAACGCACCGCGGCGAAGGGGCGTGTGCTGCATGTTCCCGTCAATAGTGGAGAGCATCTTTACACGCCAGCTGCCTTAGGCGCTCCATGTCTTCCTTGTAGGGGGACCTGCAAGATGCGAAGCAAGGATTAGGCCTTGATACAGGATAAAACCATTCACATGTAACGGATTATGGTGTGGGTTATCAAGCGCATATGTCGAGAAGGGGAGGGCTAAGGCATGCAGTGCTTATTGTAGGGGGATGGCCCCCATGATGATGTTCTTTTAGCCTCCAGCCATTAGCAAATCTTGGCTCATGCTAAGTTACGTGGACTGGTGGTGATGGATTGGGCAGGGCTCATTCTCGGAAGGATAGACCGGAAAGGGAAAAAGGGGTGTATAGAAAGGGACTACACCCTGTCTACACCATCAGAGATATTGGTGAGGGCTTCCTATGGTGGTAATGAGGGGTGCATGCCCTCCACCTGAAGGTGGAAATGGTCACCCAACTTCTAAGTATGTGGTGAGAGGAGGACCTGATGAGCTTAGCCCCGTCCCCCAACTCTTCTCCCTGCACTTGACTATTATTGCTTGTGAGTGTTGATAGTGTCTATATAGCGTCACAAAAGTCATTGTTTATTTACATACATATCCATGAATCCATGTCACTTCATGAGGATAAAAGCCAATTGTAGAACTCTAGATTGTACTGGAGCGTGGCACACGCATCCAGTACTCGTGGCAGCTTACTCAATACCGATAGATATTTTGCAACATCGAGTGGCATGGAACCTTGTCCAAGTCTACTGGCAACATGTAACTCCTCCTCAGTGAGAACCTTATCAAACAGAAAGTTCTCTTGGCTAGGTTCAACTAAGTCCGTACCCCGATTGGTAGTCAGCACTCGAAGGGAAGTTGGTGCCACATAGGTTGGGTCTCTTTGAGACTGCCATTTGGCCAATCGCTCCTCTGAGACTGTCATGATCTGTGCTCCTAGTTCAGCCATTGCGATGTCGTTTTCACACAAACGTTGTTCAAATTGACTTCGGTGCTCTGATAGTCGCTTTAGTTACTCTATCTCTAAGAGATTTGGTTGGCAAAGCGCATCATTGAACGTGATAATTAAGCGCAGTTCGTCAGCTTCCTCACCAGAGATGAGTCACGTGCGTTCATAGAGGAGCCTGTTATAGTACTCGTCAAGATGTTCTTGCTCTTCCCAAGATAAGGGAAATGGCAAGTATTCTTCGAGCTGCACTTTAGGGAATGCGCGCATGTCTACCAGGACATAGACACGTGCGAACACTTTGAGCTTAGCATCGAACTCAGTTAAGCACTCTATGACACTTCTATGTTCAACGAGGGCTTGCTCGGTTGCTATCTCATGCAAGGTTCTAGGAGTTTGCCTAGGCTTTAGCGTAGCTGGGGGCTCCGGCCTAAACGCACAAGTTTTGCCAATGCTAGGATTTCTTATGCTCTTGGGGTTTCCCTGTTTCTCCTCAGGCATTCATCATTGCGTCATGGTTCTCCTTGGATGTGACTGGTATAGGTTTGTCCCCTATTGTGACAGCGTTATGTCCACTCTTCATTGGTCAATGCAAGTTCTATTGTCAGTGGATTGAGTGTTGCAAGCAGCCATTGATGGTAACGACTGCTTTGATTTTTGAGAGCACACGGATGTGTCTGAGGTTTCACTGCTATTAGGAGAGGCAACAATGGGTTCATTGGTGGATGGACTCGATGCTTCATTCATCAGCTCTCCAGCGCTCTTCATCTTAATGTTCTTGGGGTCCACAACCACCTGCAAACTGTTGTTCTTTTTGCTGTTTTCTCCTCTTTTTCTTGGTCAGTGAAGGTGCATCTCTCAACGACTTTGGACCCTGGACTAGGTCAACCAGTGATGTGCTCGGTTGGGCCTCAGCATTTCCTTTCTCTAGTGTGTCCTCATGGGACATAGTCATGGCCTGCTAAGTAGCCTCGCCAGGTTGTGAGGGTAAAACTGTCTCCCTTTTGGGAGAGTCTAGCTCTTTAGCCAATTCCCATGTGTTTAACTCCTCCAACCTAGTCTTTAGGCACTTTGGAAGTGCCGGAGTTGTCAAGGAAGTTAGTTGCGACACCTCCTTCATAGGTAAACTGCTAAGGACATGTTCCGCAAGGGACGTTGTCACAGCCAAGGGCTATGACCACTGTGATCCCTTATTGGAAGCAGTAGCGGCTAGTCCAGTGGATTGGCTACTCTTGGTGGATTGCTGTGTCAGGTCCCTAGGGTGATCGGAAGTGGTCGCATCTTTTATTGCCCTTTGAGCATTCATCTGTGTAGATCGAGCATGAGTTGATTTGGTCACATTGGGTTGTACACGCATATCCCTGGGCCGAGAGCCACAGCTAGTGTCATGTCCCCTTTCTTGGATATTCGAAAGCTTTGATGGAGATAGAGATTGGGAGTGAGTAGCCGCCATTGACGACCGTTGTTGTGCTTCCTATGTCCGTTTGGAAAAAGAGGATGTAGGAGATTTAGGACTCTTAGGTGGACTTGCCCCCACTGGCTGAATGATTTGCTCGAGGCTATTAGATGATTGTACTATTTGCTTTGTTGAGCGATCAGCCTTGCCATGAGCAATGTTGTGCCTATGATGCCTGTTATTCTCTTGGAAAATCAAAGGCTCTTTGGGCACTAATGGCTTTTGGGCACGCTCAATGCCTACATAAGACACCTGCTTATTATGCATGCTAGACTGAGGCTCTTTCTTTCGAACACTCATGTTTGGTGTCTTGCCTCGAGACCTAGAGTTTCTCTTAGATTTCCTCCTGCGCTTCGTTGCTTTTGATGCAATCTTGCCTTCAGCTGATTAGAGATGGCTTAGTAGGGGATTTTTGTACCCAAATCCATTAGTGCCTTCATCTATAAGGCTTGGGCTTCCTTTGGGGTCGTCTCTGATATTTGTAAGTCCAAAGCCCGTCCTTGGCATTGTCTCTTGACCTTCTTGTTTCAAGCATGGCCTCACTCACTGGTTCTCCTTCTTCGACTTGTGCTTGCATCAACTCTCCCAACAAGTCCTTGCTCTCACTAGTAGGCATGACTGTTATGTCGGCACCTTCCTTGCCTTTCCCTCGAGGTTCGATGAGGTCACCCTTGCTAAAGGTTGTGACTATCCTCACACCTGATAGTGTCAAGTATATCCTCTGTGCTACATAATCAATGTCACATTTGGTCGCCCTTTTGAAGGGTTTTCCAAGAAGGGTTCCCTTCTCGCAATTAGCACTATTTGGAGGAACATGAAATATGATAGGCAAGCTTTCAGTTTCAATTGTCGCAAGGATTTTGCACTTCCCTATGAGTGCTTGTGGGTGTCCCCCATAAGGGCTAAGAGTTGCATTAGTCGGTGTGGTTGGCCTAGTAGGGCCTATGATTCATAGGTCAAGATATTAAAATCTACTCCTTCATCAATCAAAGCATCGATAGTATGCTCTCTTTTCGCAATGAGTTTGACCCTAAGATAAGCAGGTGGTACTATGTCTTCATCTTCTGGGTCTTGGTTTACAGCTTCAAGCCTTCTAATATATGCCTTTGAGTCCCTAACTGCACAGTCAGACATGGATTCTCTACTGAGGTCTTGGGTTATCTGTGCAGCGCTGCTCAAGGTACATCTATCATCAGGACTGGCATGTCCAGTCATCCTCGCATTGATAGCTTGATGATGTTGCATTCTGCTTCAACTAGACACAGTTTGAACACAATGTACATGTTTTCTTGAGGTGTGAACTTTTTGCCCTGATGGCTAGATTGGCCCGTTGAGGTTCTAGGGTCTTTGTTTTTCTTTGTTTGGGTATGGGCTTCTGTTTGCTGCTTTGCAAGTGAAGATCTATGCTTGTGTAGAGCCATTACTACACTAGGGCCTAATCCAGAGGACCTGTTGCGATGCGAGTTTTCTCTCCAAACTACCGGGGGAGATGCAGAGGCGACAGAGCCCCCTCTACAGGGATCTGTGGGGGGCAGTCTCCCCGGCCCGAAGGGCCGTTACGGTTAATACCATGCGCAATTAGGAGAACTGTTTAGCCAAATTTTGAACTACTTGCTCTAAGTTTCAGCACAGTGATAGATCTATGATGTGCCTTTAGCTCTATGTAGCCTTTGGGGTCAATTTCGAGGTTCAGAGTTTTTCTAAATTGTTGCCTCGTTTGTTTTTGGTCAATCAGGTTTTAACTACTCCGTGCTTTGAGTCTAGGTCCCTCGGTCTCGCTGCTGCCTACTTCAAGCTGCCAAGCGGCTGCTCCCTACGATTCTATCTATTCCGTGTGCCAGAATCAAGTTCTGAGCATCAGAAGGACTTTCGACAGTTTGCACTACTGAGCTCTAGCCTGGTCACGTCAAATTTCTAAGAATTTGACAAAAAAGTTCACTCGGCCCAGCTGGTCCGAATTGCAGGGTCCGAGTGGGTCACTCGAACGGGCCGAGGTACATGGGCCGAGGGACGAATTCATGACTTGAACAGGGTAGACTCGGACAGGCCAATGAGCAGACTCGAACGAAGTCACTCGGATGGGCCGAGGGCTGAATATGACACGTGGCTGAGGGCTCCTCTGAGACTGTCATGATCTGTGCTCCTAGTTCGGCCATTGCGACGCCATTTTCACACCAACACTGTTCAAATTGACTTCAGTGCTCTAATAGTCTCTTTAGTTACTCTATCTCTAAGAGATTTGGTTGGCAAAGTGCATCATTGAACGTGATAATTAAGCGCACTTCGTCAGCTTCCTCGCCAGAGATGAGTCACATGCGTTCATACAGGAGCCTGTTATAGTGCTCGTCAAGATGTTCTTGCTCTTCCCAAGATAAGGGAAATGGCAAGTATTCTTCGAGCTGCTCTTTAGGGAATGTGTGTATCTATCTCATGCAAGGTTCTAGGAGTTTGCCTAGGCTTCTATCTCATGCAAGGTTCTAGGAGTTTGCCTAGGCTTTAGCGTAGTTGGGGGCTCTGGCCTAAACGCACAAGTTTTGCCAATGCTAGGATTTCTTACGCTCTTGGGGTTTCCCTATTTCTCCTGAGGCTTCGTCATTGCGTCATGGTTCTCCTTGGATGTGACTGGTATAGGTTTGTCACCCTGTTGTGACAGCGTTATGTCCACTCTTGATTGGTCAATGCAAGTTCTATTGTTCGTGGATTGAGTGTTGCAAGCAGCCATTGATGGTAATGACTGCTTTGACTTTTCATAGCACACGGATGTGTTTGAGGTTTCATCGCTATTAGGAGAGGCAACAGTGGGTTCATTGGTGGATGGACTCGATGCTTCATTCATCAGCTCTCTAGCGCTCTTCGTCTCAATGTTCTTAGGGTCCACAACCACCTTCAACTGTTGTTCTTTTTGTTGTTTTCTCTTCTTTTTCTTGGTCAGTGAAGGTGCATCTCTCAACGACTCAAGACCCTAGACTAGGTCAACCGATGATGTGCTCGGTTGGGCCTCAGCATTTCCTTTCTCTAGTGTGTCCTCATGGGACATAGCCATGGCCTGGTGAGTAGCCTTGCCAGATTGTGAGGGTACAACTATCTCCCTTTTGGGAGAGTCTAGCTCTTCAGCCAATTCCCATGTGTTTAACTCCTCCATCCTAGGCTTTAGGCACTGTGGAAGTGCTGGAGTTGTCAAGGAAGTTGGTTGCGACACCTCCTGTTGAGATGACAAGCTCAACATATGCGGACATTAATGATGGACCGCCTGGTTAGATGGGTCCACACATCTACACTTAGCATGTCAATGGTCATTATGACTCTCACATGGCCACTAATATTACTTATTATATTCAGGTTGTTACACCTATTTACAGCTGGCATAGTTATAGCGCCAGTCGACTAGTGTAGTCGGTTATGCATTGTTTGACTTAGTATGCCACTTTCCTTTATGTTTTATCTTATCTATACTTTGTGTACATTGTAAAGAGTGTGGAAGAAGAAGAAGAAACCAGCAAGAAAACGTTTTGGCCTCCATCTCTCTTCTTGTCTCTTGAGTGAGCTTCTCCTTGTGCATTCTGTGTGTATTCGGCACAACATCTTGAGCAAGTCTCCAAACCACATGATTCTTGACATGGTATCAGAGCCGCGCCAGTGAGAGAGGCTAATTTTGAAGGCTGAAGTGAAGGAGAAGAAGCAAGGTTTGAGCAAGCAAGCCATGGGTAAGAAGCTCTCTCACCCTTCCACTCTTT
The DNA here is from genome assembly GCF_053477565.2 of Lygodium microphyllum. Classification (NCBI taxonomy): domain Eukaryota; kingdom Viridiplantae; phylum Streptophyta; class Polypodiopsida; order Schizaeales; family Lygodiaceae; genus Lygodium; species Lygodium microphyllum. The sequence goes on from NC_141141.1 coordinate 42,583,123, forward strand.
CTCTTGGATAGTGCCTGTGGAGGCACCGGAAGTAAGGCAGAGCAAAAATCTCAGATTGCAGTGAGATTTGGTGTGCGCGAAGAGCACTGTGTATTTTCAAGCCCCATTTTAGAGTCGCAAGGTTGCGAACAGCAGTTTCAGGGTACACTATGATTTTGGCTGTTTTGACCAAAAGTGGGTGGGCAGGTTACAGATTGCGAATCTGTAATTCTTGAGGTGTTTGCAGGAAGCAAACATAAGGTTTATCTGCAAACAGGTTGCAAATAGCATGTATTGTTGAGCAGATAGTGAAAAAGGCTATCTGATGTATTGTTGTGCACTACAAGTCGAGGGTTGTAGAAGATTTGCTTCCTATTTGATATTAGTTTTGTGATAATGGCAAAGAACAGTGGAAGCCCCATCATTGAGAAGCTTGATAAGAACAACTACCCTTCATGGAAGTTCTGTGTCACGAACTCCTTATTGGAAAAGGCCTCTACGAGTTTGTTTCAGGTGAAGAAAAGGAGTCGGAGGTGAGTGATCCTCCAACTGTAGAAGAGACAAAGGTACGAAATGAATGGAATGCAAAAGACAAGAAGGTCATGTATTGGCTGTCTGCAGTAATTGACAATAATATGCTGGGACATATTAGAAATACAAAGAATTCATATGCAGCTTGGACCATACTTGAAAGTATGTTTTCCATAAATACAAAGGCATGAAAGATTCAACTCAAGCAAGAGTTGAATACATTGAAGAAAGGGAATATGTCTATCAATGAGTATGCACTGAAGGTAAGGAGCATTGCAGATGCATTGGCAGCGATTGATGCAATGCCCGATGATGATGATTTGATGTCGTCTACCTTGGGTGGACTTAATAATGAAAAGGCTTGGAAGTCTTTTGTAACTTCCGTATATGTCAGAAAGCCATTTCCAAATTTCGATGAGTTGGTCTCCCTTATGATCACTGAAGAGATCAACATGCAGAGTGAGACATCTGAAAGAAGTGGTGAATAGGTCCAAGCTTTCTACTCCACTTCAGGAAGGGGACGTGGCAGGTTCTCTTCAAGAGGTTGTGGTACAGGATGTGGTAGTGACAACCAGCAAAACAGATTGAATCAGCAATTTGGCGATATGCAGGTTTCAGGAGGTCGTGGTAACTTTAGAGGTAGGGGGAGCTTTAGAAGAAGAGGTGGATGGCAGAATAGAGGTTCTAACTCTGGTATTGTGTGTCACTATTGTGGCAAAACAGGTCATATTTCAGCCCAATGTTATGCTAAGAAAGATGATATTCACAGTGGTAAGTTGCAGCAAGGAAACTATGCATCGTCTTCACAACAGAATGAAGAGAAAAATGAACGTTTGTTTGTTATGCAGCATATGTTGGATGATGTTATAGGAAAGGGAACACATGATGATGTTTGGTATGTTGATTCAGGTGCATCCAACCATATGACCAGCCATGCAGAATGGTTTGGAGAGATGCAGGATTTGCAAAATGCAGGTTATGTGCAGACAGGTGATGATTCATGCCACCCAATTTCACACATTGGAAAAGTTCCCTTGTCCTTGCATGATGGTAAGACAAAGAGTCTTTCAGATATATTACATGTGCCATCTATTACAAAGAACTTGGTGTCAGTCGGTCAAATGGTAGAGCAAGGGCTGCAAGTCAGATTTAATGCAAAGGGCTACTTTGTAGAAGACTTCAATGACAAGTGCAGGTTGGTAGCAAAGGGAAGTAGAGTTGGATGTATGTTTACTCTGGATGTTGGAATTCCTACTATGAATGGTGCTATGTATGCTAAAGGAAAAGGTGTTGTTACAGATATTGATATTTGGCACAAACGCATTGGATATGCAAATGTACAAAGGCTGAAATTAATGCAGTCCAAAGGGTTGGTTACAGGTTTGCCTACATTTAGAGTTGCAAAATTTCATAAGGTATGCGAAGCATGTCAGTTTGGTAAGCAGGCAAGACAACCCTTTTCACATGACATGGATGTAAGAAGAAATATCCTTGATGTTGTGCATACAGACATTTGGGGGCCTACACAAAATGTATCTCTTGGAGGCAATTCATACTTTGTCACATTCATTGATGATTGTTCTAGAAAGCTGTGGGTATATTTTATGAAGGAAAAGAGTGAAGCATTTGAGCACTTTAGAACTTTCAAGGCTACAGTTGAAAGAGAAACATGCTTGAAAGTAAAGTGCTTGAGGTTAGATGGAGGGGGAGAGTACCTCTTGAATGAGTTCGGTGATTTTCTAAGGTCTCATGGGATAAAGAGACAGTTCACATGTAGATATACCCCACATCAAAATGGGGTTGCAGAAAGGAAAAATAGGCATATTGCAGAAGTTGCACATGCCTTGATGGCTGAAAAGAATATGCCTAAGCATTTTTTGTCTGAGGTTGTTCATACTGCTGTTTATATTATGAACAGAACTCCCATAGCTGCAGTTCATGGGATGACTCCTGAAGAATGCTTTATAGGGCAAGAAGCCTGATGTATCGCACTTGAAGGTATTTGGTTGTGTTGCATACGTTCATGTGCTAGATGAGCTACGGAAGAAGCTTGATCCAAAGGCAGAAAAATGTGTTTTTATTGGATACTCTTTAGAGCAGAAAGGGTATTGCTATTATAACCCTGTCACATGTAAGTTCAGAGTGAGCAAGAATGTCATCTTTGATGAAATGAGCAGTTGGTATGCATCTAGTGGTGATGCATTGGATGATGATGATGATCATGACACTCATGTGCAGGCTGAAAAGCAAGAATCATAGACTCTAAGTGGACCAGAGACATCATCTGGTAGTCCTTGGTGTGGGATCCTTGATTGGAAGCAGTAGTAGCTACTAGTCCAGTGGGCTGGCTAATCTTGGTGGATTGCTGTGTTAGGTCCCTAGGGCGATCGGAAGTGGTCGCATCTTTTATTGCCCTTTGAGCATTCATTTGTGTAGATCGAGCATGAGTTGATCTAGTCACATTGGGTTGCACAGGCATATCCCTGGGCCGAGATCCACGGCTAGTGTCATGTCCCCCTTCTTGGATATTCAGAAGCTTTGAAGGAGATAGAGATAGGGAGTGAGCAGCTGCCATTGACGACCGCTATTGTGCTTCCTGTGTCCATTTGGAAAAAGAGGATGTAGGAGATTTAGGACTCTTAGGTGGACCTGACACTGGCTGAATGATTTGCTCGAGGCTATAAGACGATTGTACCATTTGCTTTGTTGAGGGATCAGCCTTGCCATGAGCAATGTTGTGCCTATGATGCCTGTTATTCTCTTGGAAAATCAAAGGTTCTTTGGGCACTGATGGCTTTTGGGTACGCTCAATGGCTACATAAGATACCTGCTTATTACGCATGCTAGGCTGAGGCTCTTTCTTTCGAACACTCATCTTTGGTTTCTTGCCTCGAGACCTAGAGTTTCTCTTAGATTTCCTCTTGCGCTTCGTTGCTTTTGATGCAATCTTGCCTTCAGTTGATTAGAGATGGCTTAGCAGGGGATTTTGGTACCCAAATCCATCGGTTACCTGCGTAATACCCTTGAGCACGTAGCAATGGTTTGGATATCCAATGCGGCATTGTGCTGACCCTCCATCGATGCCTTCATCTATAAGGCTTGGGCTTCCTTTGGGGTCATCTACGATATTTGTAAGTCCAAAGCCCATCCTTGGCATTGTCTCTTGACATTCTTATTTCAAGCATGGCCTCACTCACTGGTTCTCATTGTTCGACCTGTGCTTGTATCAACTCTTCCAACAAGTCCTTGCTCTTGCTAGTAGGCTTGACTGTTACATCGACACCTTCCTTGCCTTTCCCTCAAGGTTCAATGAGGTCACCCTTGCTAAGGGTTGTGACTATCCTCACACCCGGCAGTGTCAGCTGTATCCTTTGTGCTACATAGTCAACGTCACATGTGGTCGCCCTTTTGAAGGGTCTTCCAAGAAGGGTTCCCTTCTCGCAATTAGCACTATTTGGAGGAACATAAAATATGATAGGAAAGCTTTCAGTTTCAATTGTCACAAGGATTTTGCACTTTCCTATGAGTGCTTGTGGGTGTCCCCCGTAAGGGCTAAGAGTTGCATTAGTCGGTGTGAGCTCTCGTTGGCCTAGTAGGGTCCATGATTCATAGGTCAAGATATTAAAATCTGCTCCTTCATCAATCAGAGCATCGATAGTATGCTCTCTTTTCGCGGTGAGTTTGACCCTAAGATAAGCAGGTGGTACTATGTCTTCATCTTCCGGGTCTTGGTTTACAGCTTCAAGCCTTCTGATACATGCCTTTGAGTCCGTAACTGCACAATCAGACGTGGATTCTCTACTGAGGTCTTGGGTTATCTGTGCAGCGCTGCTCAAGGTACATCTATCATCAGGACTGTCATGTCTAGTCATCCTCGCATTGATAGCTTGATGATGTTGCATTCTGCTTTGACTAGACGCAGTTTGAACACAATGTACATGTGTTCTTGAGGTGTGGCCTTTTTGCCCTTGATGGCTAGATTGGCCCGTTGAGGTTCTAGGGTCTTTGTTTGTCTTTGTTTGGGTATGGGCTTCTGTTTGCTACTTTTCAAGTGAAGATCTATGCTTCTGTAAGCCATTACTACACTAGGGCCTAATCCAAAGGACCTGTTGCGGCCCGTGTTTTCTCTCCAGCCTACCTGGGGAGGTGCAGAGGGGGTAGAGCCCCCTCTGTGGGGGTCTGGGGGGAGGGGGGGCTCAGTCCCCCCAGCCCGAAGGGCCGCTACGATAAACACCCTGTGCAATTTGGAGGACTGCTTAGCCAAATTTTGGACTACTTGCTCTAAGTTTCAGTCCAGTGATGGATCTGTGATGTGCCTCTAGTTCTACATAGCCTTTGGGGTCAATTTCGGGGTTCAAAGTTTTTCTAAATTGTTGCCTCGTTTGTTTTTGGCCAATCAGGTTTTAACTTCTCCGCGCTTTGAGTCTAGGTCCCTCGGTCTCGCTGCTGCATACTTCAAGCTGCCAAGCGGCTGCTCCTTACGATTTCGTCTATTCCATGTTCCAAAATCAAGTTCTGAGCGTCAGAAGGACTTTTGACAGTTTTTGCTGCTGGGGTCAGGTCAAATTTCTAAGAATTTGACAAAAAATTTCACTCGGCCCAGCTGGTCCGAATTGCAAGGTCCGAGTGGGTCACTCGGACGAGCCAAGGGACGAATTCGTAACTTGAACAAGGTAGACTCGGACGCCGAGGAGCAGACTTGAATGAAGTCGCTCGGACAGGTTGGCTCGGACGGGCCGAGGAGCAGACTCGGACGGGCTGACGCACATGGGTCGAGGGCCGAATATGACACATGGCCGAGGGCCGAATTGGTTGATGGTCCAAATGGTCGACTCGGATGGGCCGAGTAGGTCTGGGCCGAAGGGCCGATTAGGGTTTCGGGCTGAGTGGGCCAAGGGCCAATCTGGGACTCAGCCTAGAAGCGGGCGCTCAGACAAGCCGAACGCGGCGCGATGACAACAGGGAGATGTCGATCTTGCTCGATTCTTGCGATTTAACCAATCGTAGCAAGCATAAACCTCGAGATCCTATCTAGGGGGATAGGGAAAGGGATTCATGTACCTAAATAGAGCAGTAGGCTCGTTGATGGCAAGATCGGAGCGAATCATGCGATGGCTCTCTCTCTCTCTCTCTCTCTCTCTCTCTCTCTCTCTCTCTCTCTCTCTCTCTCTCTCTCTCTCTCTCTCTCTCTCTCATTGAAATGGTCACAAATGAGCTCTCCCTTGTCCTCTTAGCTCTTATGCCCTTTCTCGGGTGTGGTGCTGATACCCCCCAATCACTCACTTGCCAATCTTAGGCATCACAAGCGAGCTTTTTACCATTTTTTGCACGATTTTTGCCCTATTTTACCCTGTTTTGCAACAGTAAACCCTAGTGCTTATTTTCTTTGTTTTCTCCTACTCTAATGCATCCAATTCACAAAGTAAATACCTATACTACTCCATCTCACAACATAAATCTCCAAAAAGCAAAAAACCTACTTGCCAAGGAGATCGAATACCATCTTCAACACCCTCACTTACTACCTATCTCAAGCACCGGTTCGGGGAAAACCCTACTTCAATGCTCGATTCGAAGCGGGCAAGCGCTCAAGGCTTGAACCTGTTGGTCCCGGCAACGAAACCAAAATGTGGGAGCCTTCGCTAAACCGCCAAGACCCACGGACCGATTGTTTCAAGTGTTCCAAGACGAGCACTAATGGCTACCTCTCACATAGTCGACACGCCATCCATGCCTACGGGTGTAGTGAGCTTACCTCCATGCCGTTCGAGTTACCTCCTCTCCCGCGCACTCTGGTAGCTCCAGGATCCAAGTGCAAGCTTCAAGCAAGCTCCATCCTCAATCTCCACACCCCAAGCTCCATCACAGCGAGCAAGAGAAGAGAAGAGAAGAGAAGTAGAGAGGAGAAGATGGAGAGCTTCTCCTCCTCAGTCCCTCACCCTCACACACTCACTCCCTCACACTCTCACACTCCCTCTCTCAAGTACAAGCTCAAGCGAGCAAGAACAAGAACAAGAAGAAGAAGAGAATAGCCACTTTTTGCCACACACAAGAATGAGCTTCTCATTCACTTTTCAACTTTATATACAAAACCCTAAATCCCCTTTGGGCGATCATCCACTTATCCCCTTTTTTACATGGCTGCCCATGACTTAGGCCCTTTTTCCTATTGCCCTTCTATCTTCCTAGCTTCCTTCCTACCGCCCATCTACCTTTACAAATTACACGGGTGAGAGCCCGGCGCTCTTTCAATTAATCCATGATACGCTTGCTCTTTTTTACAAAAGTATTGATTCGCGCTTTTTCTTGTGTGCCCTTTTTCCTTTATTTAGGACTTTTCTGCATTTCTTGTGCTTCCATATTATTCTTGGCGTGCCTCCATCTTCCGTTTCACTTTTGCCTTGGCCTTTGTCTTCTGCTTTAGCTTTTCCAGATTTTTCACCTCACCTTGTTCGTCTAACGGTTAACAACTCCCATATGCCATAGGATCCTCCTTAACCATACCGCTCCACATGCAACAAAGCAAGTTGTCTTGTAATGTACTTCGGTGAAGAGAATGCCACAGTTAGTTGCTTCTTATTGATCCAAGAGAAGTTTCTTGAACCTAAAGAGAAACAATATCTAGAAATTGATTTCCTAGAATCTCTATCACTTCCCCAATCTAAGTCACAATTCCCCATAAGAGCACTTCTACGACTGTATGTTATACCATAGTCAAGGGTTTTTTTCAAGTATCTGAGCACCTACATCCCAACTTTCCAATGACTTTCTCGTGGATTGTTTGAGAACCTACTCAAAATACCAATAGCAAAATTGATATCTGGCCTAGTGTTACACAGGTAGATGAGGTTGCCAACCAACCTCTTGTACCTTCCAATGTCTGCTAGTGTTGATGTATCATCAATGGATAACTTCACATTGACCTCCATAGATGTAGCTATCTTCTTACACTTGGTCATGCCAAATGCTTTTAAGATCTCATGTACCTACTTGTTTTGAGAGATGAAGATTTGAAACTCAAAACTCAAAATTGTTCGAGTTTGATGGATCATATTTTCATAGTCACTTAATAAGAAGGTCATCCACAAGAATTTTTCTATCTGTTGGTACCATTCTCTAGGGGCTTGTTTCAGCCCATACAGTGCCGTCTTTAGCTTACAAAATTTGTTTTCAAAATGGGGGGCCTCAAACCCTAATGGTCAAGCCAAACTTACCAAAATCTTGATCCTTATTACAAATGAAGTACACCCACATCTTCTTACTATAATTGTCGACCATCAACATAAAATAAGAAGATCCTCCCAAGGCGTTTGTAGGCATTTCACTACACAAGTCAGCATGTAGTAACTCTAGAGGAGCCTTCTCTCTATTCTTGCTTTCTTGTGGAAATTCCTTTCTTTGTTGCTTGCCCATCATACAAGCTTTACATGGTTCCTTCATTTTAGTTATAGGTAGGTGAGCAACCATACCTTGCTTATACATCTCCTTCAGCACTGCAAAATCAATGTGACCAAATCTTTCATGCCAAAGTTTACTTGTGCCCACACTAGCAATGGATGTAAGAGTGTTGGAAGAGAGGGAGAGAGACAGAGTGGAGCAGAAGATGAGCCTCAACTCATTGTTGTTCTTCTTTCATTATTCTTTCATCATACTAACTGAAAGAGACTTACACACATAGGTATGACTAATCAAGACTAACTATGGTTAAGTCAGTGACTACACCGACTTATTGAATGTCACACACGTGAACAACTGTATCTAATTAATGTTGATCACACACATAAAGATAGACTGGCTAAAGAGTAGCTGGAGCTTAATATTGTAACACTCCCTCTCAAGCTCAAACCATCTGATAAACTCCAAGTAGCTGTTTGAAATATATGAACTTTTCTTTACCAAGTGACTTGGTAAATATGTCTGCTACTTGGTCTTCAGACTTCTTCACATAAATCAAGCCACTCTTCCCTTTAAGAACCATTTCTCTAATGAAATGGTAGTGAACCTCAACATGTTTGGACCTAGCATGGTAGACAGGATTGCTAACCAACATAACACTACTAAGGTTATCACAATGCAATCTCACTCTGCTTTCCAACTGTATTCCCAAGTCTTTTAGTAGTTTCATTAACCAAATTGCTTCGCAAGCCAACTAATCATACTGCTGCCCAATCCAAATGCATAACCACTGGTTGACCTCATGTCATAGGCACAACCAGTCCAATCAGCATCAATAAACCCTGTCAAGTCAAGAGATTTTCCATATGAATAAAACAGCCCATAATCTGTAGTACCATTTACATATCTCATGATCCTCCTGGCTGCATCTAAATGTGGTTTGTGAGGCTTCTACATGAACTAACTAATCAGTCCCACTGCATAACATAAGTCAAGACGGGTAATAGTCACATGTAATAGTCAAGTATATCAAGCTACCCACCATCTGTTGATACATCATCACATTCTCTATGACATTTCCAACATCAATCTGTAGCTTGACATTCTGATCAAGAGGTGTCTCCATAGGCTTGCATTCAGCCATACCATACTTCTGTAACATGTCATGAGCATACTACTTCTATAGCAGCCATATACCTTGAGGCATAGAGACTACCTCAATCCCAAGAAAATACTTTAGTTCACCAAGGTCTTTGACTCTAAATTCAACCTGTAAACAGCCCTCTTCATCATCTCTAGTGATGATAAGATCATCTACATAAACCACTAGAAACACATATCCATGATCTATCTTCTTCATGAATAGACTGTGATCTACATCACCCAATCTAAATCCATGTTGCTATAAATAACTAATGATCTGAGCATTCCATGCTTTAGGTGCCTGTTTTAGTCCATATAAAGCCTTTTTCAACTTACATACATGTGTAGGAAAGTTTGGGTGAACATAGCCTTCAGGTTACTCCATATATACTTCCTCAACCAAATCATCGTTCAAGAAAGCATTCTTGATGTCCATTTGCCATAATTTCTAGCCTTTGCATGCTACTAAAGCAATGACAATTCTGACTATTGCCATTTTAGCCACCGAACTGAAAGTCTCCTCATAGTCAAGGCCATATTGCTATGCATATCCTTTTGCAACCAGCATTCTAATGAACCATCTGGCTTGCACTTAACCTTGTACACACATTTGCAGCCAATGGGGACTTTGCCTTTAGGCAACTCAACCAATTCCCATGTCTCATTTTTAGCCAGGGCTACATACTCCTCATCTATGGTAGCACACCAGTTATCATCTATAACTACATCATCAAACTTTGTAGGTTCTTTGTAACCTGTCACACTAGCCATATATGCATAATGGCTGGCTGAATAACCAATGTATGTAAACCTGTCAGCTGGTTTTCTGACTCTCTCAGATCTTTGTAACCGTGGCTCACTCTGAGCTTGCCTCTCATGAGGTGGTACATAACGACTCTATCTTGCTCCAGGTGTCATAATAGACGGAATGCCCAACTCAATATCCAAGATATCACTGTTGGATGACTCATAACCTGTTGTAAGTGGACATGTCACATACTCAAGTTTCTTTTCTTTTCCCGTATCCAATCTCTCCCTCACTGACATATCCGTGTTAGTGGATGTAGGAGTACGACTTCGCAAGCGTCCTGACCAAGGACTTGCTGTAAGTGACCCATCACCTATAGGACCACTCATAGATGTACTCACTATAGGTGTATTTTCAGCATTACTATTGCTAGCTTATCCATCAGCAACCATTGCAACATGATTACTATACCATGATTCCAGCTCATCAAAAACAACATCTTTGCTAATCAATATCTCATGTGTAGACAGTACATAACACTCGTAAGCTTTCCGGTCTTGTGCATAACCAAGGAACACACTCTTGACAGCTTTAGCATCCAATTTCTTCCTCTTTTCATCAAGAATATGCACATATGTAATGCTACCAAATACCTTCAAGCGTGAAATGTCAAGCTTATGACCATACAACTGCTCATATGGAGTTACATCATAAATCCCTACTGTAGGGGTTCTATTCAACACATCATAAATCCCTGTTGTAGGGGTTCTATTCAACACATAGACAGTAGTCACTACTACTTCAGCCTAATAACCATTTGGCAAACACTTCTCATTCATCATAGCTCTTGTCCATTCCATTAGTACCCTATTTCTCCTTTCTGCTACACCATTTTGCTGCAGTGTATAGCTGCAAGTTAACTGTCTTCTAATCCCATATTTAGCAAGGTACCTATCAAAGTAATTAGAGACATATTCTCCACCTCCATCTGATCTAAGACATGAATTTTTATAGCTCAACTCATTTTCAACATGCTTTTTGAAGTCCTTGAATGCATCAAACACATCATTCTTATGTGTATACCTGCTGAAATCATCAATGAAGGATACATATTAACGAGCACCACCAAACAAAGCATTATGAGACGGATCCCATACATCTGAATGTACCAATTGCAAGGGTCGTGAGCTATTCCGTACATGTCTCATAAATGGAAACCGTGCTTACTTTCCAAACTGGCATGCATCACATACATGTCCAAAGTCATGATACTTGAACTTAGGTAGTCCAAGCACAATCTCATTTTATTGCATAGATTTCAGCTTTTGTACATTCACATGGCCAATCCACTTATGCCATATCTCAACATTTTGTATAGCACCATTATCATGTGCAAACATGGCTGCTTTCAATTCTAGAATTGACGCATCAAGAGTAAACATTCTACCATATGTTCGGCCTCTAGCAATCAATTTGCGGCCATTACCATATTCTTCAACAAAGCATCCATCTCTATTAAATCTCACCTGCAGATTTTGTTCTACCATCTGTCCAACTGACAAAAGATTCTTGGTTATTGTAGGTACATGTAGTACATCATGCATGCTCTTTTTCTTGCCATCAGGCGCATCAACAATGGAACAATTCTTGTGTGTTGAATGTCATGTTGGGTGTCATCCCCAATACACACATAACCCTTGTGAACCTGTAACCATCTCATCAAACCATTCTCCATGGGGTGTCATATGATTTGAAGCCCCTAAATCAATGTACCATCTCTCATCTCTGTTCTGCCTGGATGCATTCTTAGATGCGTGCTAAATGGCAAAAAATCTGTCAACATGATCATCATGAGCACCACTAGAAGATGCATAGTGCCCATGTTGTTTGCCCTTGTCTTCATATCTCCCTGCTTCTTGTAACAATCCTTTGCAATGTGTCCATATTTGCCATAGTAATGACAGTCCTTATCTCTGTTTGACTGATCATTTGACTGCCATGAACCAAATCCACCACCTCTACTATGGGGTGATCTCCCCCTGCCTCTAAAGCCACCAGATCTACGCTAGCCCTGTGTATTTGTGCCATGCCAAGCATTCTATTGTTGATGATGTCCATAAGTGTTTCAAGTGTCTCCTAGACCTTGAAAAGAGCCATGGCCTCTACCACCTCTGCCATGCTGGCTACAGTAAAGAACAGTGTCTTTGCTTTGAGGCATACTAGAACATGTATTCAGCCCAAGCTTAACTTCCTCATGCAACAGCAAAGCAATCAGCTCATCCCAATCAGGGGATTCAGCTCTCACAAAAATAGACGTATCAAATGCTTTATACTCTTTGCTAAGTCCATTCAATGTCATCGCAGTCATATCATCCTCAAACACTGAAGATCCAATGGTGGCAAGCTAATCCGCTATGTTCTTAAGCTCTATAGTGTAGGCTTGAATGCTTCTACCATTCCTAAACATGTTGTTGAACTATTGCTTTAGCTGAATCTTTCTTACACATGTTACATTTCCATATTTCTTCATGAGTATGTCCCATGCATCCTTTGGGGAACTATATCTAGTAATCTGTATAACCATAGCATCTAATATACATAAGAAAAACCAATGTAACACCTTGCATGCTCTCTAAGTCCATAGCTTATAAGCCCTTTTCTAATCATTTGTTGGATTCCTTTCATGTATTTTAAGTTCAACATCATCACTTGTACATAAGTCCCAATAACCTCTGCCAACCAAAAAATTCTTCATACGAAACTTCTATAAAGAAAATTTTTTGTTATCCAACTTTTCTCCCACAATTTGAGTGATATTGACAGTGCCTTGAGTATTTTCCATAGTTACAGCTTAAATATTTAGTGATCTATACAACCTATAAGTATCTGACTCCTTTTCCTATAGTTCAAGACCAATTTCTTGCTATTCATGACAGTTTTTCTAAGAACCTACTTGCTATAAACTATATTCCAACAATGAAAAAATACAGTCAATTGAGCATAAACCAAGTTCAAATCTGTTCAAAACATTCTATGGTAGTGGCAAAACATCCCAGCAACAAACTATGTCCATACAAGTATCAATGTTTGTATTGTATGCAAGTAGCAATACCAAATACATCCAGCCCACTGCTATAACCAGCAGTATTTTATATGTTAAAACATGAGTATTCAGACCTCAAAGCAGCCCCAAAACATCTCATTCAGTTGCCACTCTATGCAGGAGTTGATACATGTCCAATCGATCATAATATATTACATCTATGTCAAGTGAAGATGATAGGTATCCTTTCTGCAAACCATAACCAGTCAATACCCTGGTATAACCAGCAACAAATCAATCCAAACTTTGGACTTTCAGTACTCAAAATATTGCAAAAATTATCTACCACTCAAGTGGTATGATCCAAGCATTTGTCACTAGCAAATAAGCATCACAGTTACTTCAACCCTGTAGGTATATTGTTTCCAAATTCAGGACATCAACCAGTTCACTATTGACTGCCTACAAGTAAGCTCCAAAACTAAGCATTTAACACTCCAATATCATGCTCAAATGCATGATAATAATGGTATATAAATTGTTAGGATGAAAGCCACTAGTGCCCTGGAATCACCTGCTGTTTACTGCAGTAAACAGCCAGTCTGCACACGTTTGTGCTAAATATCTCAAAATATGTGAGGAATTTGAAAAAACTTTCTTCTGCAAAGTTGTGGACCACATCAAAATGGTTAGGCCTAGAGAACCATTTCTCCAAAAACTATTTCTGTAGCAAGATATAGCTTTTGCAAAAAAATGGGCTGCAAATAAGCACAGTCTCCTTTGATGACGTTTTCTTCAGATATGATGTCTTGATGTCAAATGGCCACTGCCAAGCCTTCAGGCTTCAGGCATTCAAGCTCTGATACCATGTTGGAAGAGAAGGAGAGAGATAGAGTGGAGCGGAAGATGAGCCTCAGCTCATTGTTGTTCTTCTTTCATTATTCTTCCGTCATACTAACTGAAAGAGACTTACACACATAGGTATGACTAAACAAGACTAACTGTGGTTAAGTCGTTGACTACACGGACTTATCGAATATCACACACGTGTACAACTATATCTAGCTAATGTTGGTCACACACATAAAGATAGACTAACGGAAGAGTAATGGGAGCTTGATATTCTAACAAAGAGAAGTTGGCTCATATATGTTGTTTCTTCTTTCTCCTTTGCTAAACAACTTTGCCATCACTATTGATCATTTATGCACCTATCTTAGTGAACCTCACCTCATAGCCTAGATCAATTATAGAAGCAATTGATATCAAATTTCTCTTAATCTATGGAACATATAACACATTTGAAAAATGTTTGTGTTCACAATTTGCAGTAACAAAGAAAATGATACGTGTGCCCTCACCATGGTATTTTGCATTATTCCCAACCATCACCAATGATGGATTCTTGTAGAGGCTTCATAGAACTATATAGACCTTTCTTGTTGGCCATGTGATGAGAGGCACCACTATCCAATACCCATGAGTCAATATTAGATATTTCTTGTGCTAAGGAATGCACTTCCTCAATGGTCGCCATGGATAACTCCAACTCTGCTTCAGACGTATGCACTATCTCCTTTAGTCTCCATGGTGCCATTCTTTTCATCTGCCTTCTTGATTGGACAGTCTGCAATTGCATCTCCTTTTTTCTTGCAACAGAAGCACGCTCCTTGAGACTTTTTCTTACCACTCTTCTTCTTTATGTCACTGTTGGTAGAGGAACCACCTTTGCCTTTCGCATTGGCAGAGAATGCAATATCTCCACTATTGCTACCTTCTCAAGCTTTAAGCCTCAACTCCTCCTCCATTAGTAGTGCATAAAATTCCTCAAATATCAAAGCTTGGGGTCTCACTTAAGTGTTTAGGGAAATTATTACTAATCCATCAAACTTTGGTAGATAAATCCAAAGGCACCTTCGAGCTAGCTTCTCACTAGTCGTTTGTATCCTAGCGCCAGCCACCTAGTCGCGTAGATTCTTGATCCGAGTGATGAATGCTTCAACTGTCTCTCTTTTAGCAAACTTCTCTACTAGTAGTTGATTCTCCAAGTTCTAAATTCTTGTTTGATTTCACGTTTCATACTGACTCCTCAGTACATTCCAAGCCTTTGATGCATTGGTTGTATGCTAAATCAAGGTCAAAATACTATCAAATCAACTTGCAACCAAGGCACACAATGCATCTGCATTCCTTCATTTCCAGGCTCATAGAATATCTACATTTGGAGGAATCATGACACTCAAATTTTATGGGTCGAGGGTGGGTTTTGGTTCTAGGTTAGTCCCTAGCGCATTGTCTCCAAAAGTTCATAAGAATCAAGGGTAGTTGTGATTTTAAACTTCCACAAAGTATGGTTTGTACCATCCAACTTGCCTTTACTGAAAGTTTGTGGGCAAATCCTCAGTGTTTGAATTGCTAGTACAACAACACCACCACATGATGTGCCAGCACTGCTACTTGATGTAGTAGACAACATTTGTCCTCTTTGTTGTTGAAGCCCTTGTCTCTCGCGTACTCTTCACTCCTCAGAGCCCCTTGGGCTCTAATACCATATAGAAATTACACAACATAATGGATAAAATCTGAGCAAGAAGTAAAGAATACATAGCAAATATGAGAAGAAGAGAAACTGCTTTAATTTTAGATGAATTAATATAAAGATGGCTCTGTCCACCCATGTGCTTCCACTATGAAGCTTAGATGGCAATCCATGGCGAAGAGCTTAAGGGTAGCTAGGAGAATTCTGACTGGGTGGAAGATAGATTGATAATGGCTTTAGAGGGCTCTTCCTTTTATAGCCCGATGAGGTAGTTTGGTCGGCATATCCAACCATATTATGAATATTCCCTAGTCGATCAGGAAATATTCTAGGGAATATTCATTGTACCATCGGGCTGGGGTGCTACCCCTAGACCCCAAAATAGGGGCCCTTGATAACTCCCACACCCTATAACTCAATGCATTGTGCCTTGAGTTGCTACTAAAAAAACTACTCTATCTAACCCAAAGGCTAGATCCCCAAAGGTCACCTTTTTGCCATCCAGTCACATAGACCTCATTGACATCTAAGTAAAGACCCACCCAATGTTCGTGCTTACACATAGCTTCTCCTCATAATGGGGGCCTTAGAGCACCATGGATCATTGGTGTCACCTTATGAGGGTGGGGCATTGAGCATATCTAACAGCTTTATCCATCACTGTACACACTTTATTTACTATTGTATTCACTATTTTAGCACTGCCCTTGTCAGTTTATCTATAATAATTACTATATTTAACGATATCGTTGCATTAACAAGTGTTATTCATGCAATTATAGTAGCTTCCAATTCAACCCCAACAATAGTACATGTATCTTTAGTAATAAATTCACTTTCTTGTTCTTCATCCATCTTCATCCTCAAATCATGCTCTAGACAAGTCTACAATCAAGATTTAGTGACTTTATATACACAATCACCTTAGCATGGCAAAATTTGAAGTGGACACAACTAGTAGTCATCCCTCTACTAATGTCAAACAATCAGTTTTAACAACCACATGTGCACTTATAAAATTCTATTCGTTACATTTAAGGGCTATCACAACATCCCATAGCTCCCCCTTCACTTGTGGTACCTCCTCTGCCTTTCATTTAACACTTTTGCACCAAATTTGATTGCATATTTATTCCCTTCCTCATCATCTTTTCCAATCACCCATCCAATACCAATTAGACTAGTGTCCACTGTAATGATAATAGGCTTTCCCTTTGAATAATCAACCTTTCTCAATGTAAGTGTAGACTTCAACAATCTCTTACATTTCTACATGGCTTTGGTTTGCTTTCTACCCTATTGCAAATTTTGTCCCTTCCATAATAACTCGTACAAATCATCCGTCACTTGCACAAATCATGGTATCCATATGAGGTAAAAGATGCACACCCCTAAAAACATT
This sequence comes from Lygodium microphyllum, assembly GCF_053477565.2. Taxonomy (NCBI): domain Eukaryota; kingdom Viridiplantae; phylum Streptophyta; class Polypodiopsida; order Schizaeales; family Lygodiaceae; genus Lygodium; species Lygodium microphyllum. The sequence goes on from NC_141141.1 coordinate 42,599,903, forward strand.
CTAACCTCTGAAATGCTAGAGTAGGTATCCTCCATCCTATCAATCCCATCTACCGTCACTAGTGAAGGCTTCCTATAATAGGGCCCATACATATGTCCCACAATCAATACCTCTTCAACTCCAAACACAAAAATTTGTCCCAAAAGAGTCAAATGCACTTTCTCTAGGTGAACCAAAATCTTTTCACAATCGGCTATATGACTAGCAACAAACTCTCTACAACCATGCTCATTCAACTCTTTGATCTTCTCATCCTCTACACAATCCTTTATTGGTACATTGTCTAAGAATGTCATAATTAATTATGGTATGTAATCCCTTAAGATCATGTTCATCACATTCATCATATGCACCATAGATTTTGTTGCACCTTAAGGAAGAGTACACATCCGTACCAATCCCAAGGATGCCTTCATGGTAGTCATATTTTTTCTCTCCACTACCAACTAGAGCTAGTCATATCCTGAGTATAAATCCCACAAAGAATAAATCCTTGGTAGAGCTAGTCATACCTTGAGTATAAATCTTCATCCGTTTGTTTAGGCAAATAATCCTATGGCACAAGAATCAATCTCAAATTCCATGGAATATGCAGAATGGAAAATATCACCATCAAAGCTATCCATGCATCCTATTTCAACTAGCTAAAATGCAAAAGCCTTCCCATGTATGGATAACATCCACTCAAAACATTCTCTTTCTGGAAGCAAAAGAAATGCATTACAACAAATTTTTAGCTATTTCAATTTTTTGGTAGTAAACTTATACCTAATGGCCTTTGGCTCTCTCAAACTTAGCTATTTAAGCATTATGTCATACATCCCATCAATGTCAAGTTGTAGTGGCTTGCAACCGGCTTGAGCTTTTTGTCTATTCTCTTGTATTTTGTTTCCACGATCACATCAACCTATTCTTTTAGCCATATACATAATGTCAATAGAAACCAACACTTTATATAGGCTTGAAATGCCTTCACTAATAAACCATACTTTTTTAGCTTCTTTTCAACTTTACATATGTATGGTCTTTTAGCCATGCATTATGGAATCCATCCTCCTAAAACATCCAAAATTGTTTGATGTAAACTTAGTAAAACAAATAGAAAATACATATTTTGCCACAGTAAGAGGTTAGAGTTTCCTCCAAACAGCACTACTATAGCTCCCCATTACAATAATGCCTACTAAAAACCTGATTTCTTAAATTTCTTTGCACTTGGTGGCAACAAACAATCCCTTAGCATGTCTCTATTTCTCGGGTGATTAACACATACAATGAGAAATTGAATGACCCTTTTTCCATCTTTGCTTCTAACTTTGATCCATCATCCAACATACGAATAGCTGTCACATATGGTTGTCCCAAAATCACTAGGTAAGAAAAACTATCCTATACAGAAAAATGATGCTCCTATTGTACGTCACTAATGAATACCTTAACATTTGGACATGCTACATAAAGATCTTCCAAGGAGTTGTTTGCCACTAGTATTTTCCAACCATGATCAACATCAACTAGCCATACATCACTTTCATATAAACTCTTAATGATTATTTTCATTATTTATGTGTTGTGATTTTAAATTATACAAACAAACATTATGATTAAAAAGGTTAATTAAGAAAATTGCTTTTATATGTACAGCTTAAATGTGTTAGGTAAGTAGATAACTAAAACTACCCAATTAAGGGAAGCAAAAGGCCGTAATCCCTATTAGATCTACCCTAAGACAGGGTGGTCTTAGTAAGCCGAGAGCTTCTCACAAATTTGATGTGTTAGAGTATAGGAGAAATTGACTCCTAGAATCAATCATGATCTTCACTTGGTATCGTCTTAAGAGAATGGAGTGAGACTTTGACTTATGGACAGAGGGGTTGACATACTCATACTCGCCCTTATTTCCCACTCTCCTTGAACCAAGTGTAATACAAGTCAATTTTGGTTCAAGCAATCTACCACAAGTAGTTTCTCAAATACCAGCTCTAGTTAACCCAAATAGGAGATATTTGCTTACCTAGAAACCAAAATTTAGGTTGATTCTCATGGGGCTAAGACCTTTGTTGGGAAGTGGACTCAAGAGAGTCTAGGTAGCAAACTTCATATTATTTGAAAGAGTATCAAGCGGCATTGCCTAGAAAAATCATCTCGATGGACCACTAAATCATGCCACTAAGGATGTTTCAAGTGGGCACATCACACTTGGCTAGGGAAAAACTAGCAACCTGGGGGTAATACCCTTGGCCTAATGGTAAAGGGAGCATTCCTTGGAATATTTCCTAGCTGATTGGTGAAGATTCATACTATGGCAAGTCAATGAGGTCAAACTAATTGCCTTTAGGGACTATAAAATATAAACCCCTCTAGAGCCATCATCATCTATCTCTCACCCAATCAAAGTTCTTTTAGCTAGTCTTAAGATCTTCACCTACAATCTATCTAGATCGCCACCTAAGCTTCATAGTGGAAGCACACAGATGGATAGAGTTATGACTCATCTTTATATCACTATTTTTGGAGCTAAATAATTTTTTTTAATTCTCTTATACGTTATGTATTCTCTATTTCTTGCTATGATTCTATTTATGTCATGTAAATTTTATATGGTATTAAAACTCGGGAGCTCTAATCATTGAAGAGTATATGAGAGGCAAGGGCTTCAATAGCAAATATGAGTAATGCCAACAACCAGAAGTGGTTAACCCATAAAATTCAAGTGTAATGATTCGTCCAAATGGTAATCTTCTATGAGCTTGGAGGAAAAGGAACGTGGATGCACTTTGTGCCTTAACCATAAGTTTATTTGATCATGTTTTTACCTTGATTCAACATATAACTAAGGCATCATAGGCTTGGAATATACTAAACTTAGTACCAATGCAAAAAAAAAAAGATTCATAGCCTAAAGAATTAGCTAGCAACATAGAAGCTTGTTGAAGGAGAGACAACAGAAGTATCATCACTCGAATCAAGAATCTACATGACTAGTTGATTGACACTAGGATACAAATGACTAAAGAGGAGCTAGCTTGGTAATATCTCTGAATTTTTCCAAGAAAGTTTGATGGACTAGTAACTACCCTTAACACTCAGGTAAGATATTGGAAGAATTTTGTGCACTACTAATAGAGAAGGAGTTGTGACTTAGAGCCCAAGAAGGAAGTAATAGTGGAGATGTTGCATTCTCCACCAACACAAAATGCAAAGGTGGTTTCTCCACCAAAAGTGATGGTGACAAAAAAATGAAGGGTAGTAAAAAAAAAAGTTTCAAGAAGAGTACTTGTAAGAAGAAAGAACATACAATTGCAATTTGTTGTGGAATCTCTCCATTGGTTTAGTATTTAAGATTAATCCACCAAAGCTTGTTAGAAAAAGTGATAGAATGAGAAACAAGAAGCTTGTTGTGAATTTATCTATGGTTGCATGCAAATGAAGTCTAAGGAAATTGACTAGTGTGAGGAGTAGAAGCGGATTTATCTAAAGTCTTTTTAAAAGGTTCTAGTTGACAAACTATATTGGAAATAAAAGTCCCTTAATAGCTAAGAGGATAATGCACCAAGATGCGAGAGAGATTAGGTCAAAATCCAACCTATGAAAATTGCACAACTTTTGACATTTTCACTACACTGAGCCCAATATTGACATTAGACTAAGAAAAGAATGAGCATGATGTTTTTCATGCAATGTAAGATATTCGAGACTTTTGGGCTTTTATAGCTTTACTCTCTCATGTAATGATCTTTGCCACTTTTGATCATTATATATTATTATGGCACCATACTTGGTTTGTAGTATTGTTTGTAAAATATTACACGGCGCAGCGAACAAAATCTGAGAAAGAGATAGAGAGTACACAACAGATAAGAGGGGAATCAGTAAATTCTTTAACTCCAAACAACTGATACAAAGATGGCTCTGTCCACCCGTGCGCTTCCACTGTGTGAAGCTTAGATGGCGATCTAGACAGAAGATAGGTGAAGAGCTTAAGGCTAGCTGGAACAACAACTCTGACTGGGTGAAAGATGAGTGAGTGATGGCTGCAAAGGGGTTTAGCTTTTATAGCCCACGAAGGTCGTTAGGTCGGCCTATTGACCGACCTACCATATGAGCCTCCACTAGTCGGCCAGGGAATATTCCCTTTACCATCGGGCCAGGGGCGCTGCCCCCGAACCCCACAATAGGGGCCCCTTTTAACTCCCTTACCACACAACTCAATGCAATGTGCCTCGAGTTGCTACCAGCTTAACCACTCCATCTAACCCAAAGATTAGACCCACAACAGTCACCTTTTTGCCATCCGATCACATAGACCTCATCTGATATACAAGTCAGGACTCAACCAATGTTCGGGCTCACATTTGGCTTCTCCTCATAATGGGGGCCTTACAACTTTGAGCACCATGGATCATTGGTAGCACCTAATGAGGGTGGGGCATTGATCATATCCAACATTGTTTACGTACATGGGGATAAAATTGTTTGTACAATAATAAAGTACAAACCATGGATAAGTTAAGTTAACAAGGGAGCACATATCTCATAAAGTTTGCAATCAAATATGTTATGTCATGCTAGTAGGAACTTTGCTCGGTCATATTTGCAAGTTCCCATATACAAATGGTTTTGATTTATGACCTTTGTAGTCCAATGTGCGATTGTGGGTGAGAATATCCTTACACTGCTCATAGGGGCTTAGTACACTAACATGAATACCCTTGATTTGGAATTGCTTTAGAGTCATCTCACCTAAAAGCTCACCCATCTACTCCCATGGCTCAAAAACTCACCCAAGAAACCTTGCCATAAAGACACACCCCTTTGTAGGGAAAAATCATAAGGTCACCCTAACAGTCATCTAACACCCAATTAAGATGGTCACTTTATAAGCAATTAGAGATGATATAACCAATTGGAGATGAGAGTAGCTAACACTACACATGGTTTGTAAGGAGTGGTAGTTGCTTCTATAGTCTCAAGAACTAGCACTCTATCACACTAGTTCATAAAAGCATTGTCTACTCAAGTTCTATACTTCTATGTCAATTTGTTATGATCACTCAGCTCTAATCCTAACAATAACATAGAAAGCCACTTCACTAACTAGGTTTATTCATCCATGGGATAGAGTCATCAAGTTCTCTATCCTCCTGTGTCTCACGCACTCATTTAGTAACCTTTAGTTGCATAAATAGTCTATACATAACCATACAAAAATAGATTCCTTAATTAATTAGGGATCATTACATAATTCCTTTAAGCATGACACATCAATAAATCAACGCACAAATATTCTTTTTCTAGCAAAAAGATAAAAGTATCAATCCCATAATTGGCAAAATAATCCACAGGTACTTAAGATCCATTCTTCCAAATCCTCATATGGGTATGCCATAAGGAACCACACATCCTATCCTAGGTAGCTGGCAAGGTGTTAAGCTAGTCAATTGCATCCAACACTCAATCCTTCTACTCCTCCAAGGTGTTACACACTAGGTTGGGCTTTATTAACCACCTATCTTGTAACCACAATGCTACATGGTCTCTAATAAACATGTTTTACTCCTAGTGGCTTCACAATTTATCCTTAATGGGGCCATCCAAATCCAAGGCTAGTGGAATGCTTAGAGTACATCATAACCAATCCTTAATAAAATACTCATTGTATTGCCAATATGGTGGAGGAGCCACTAGAAAGTTAAAATAGTCTCCATTGGCACTCTTTGTCTTTCAACTTTAGGCTGTGAATTGTAGATTCATAGTTCAATGCTCTTTTGTCAATGGCACGTGCTAAATCCGCTTGTGTATTTTGATGGAGGGCTTGATATTGTTTTTAAAAATTTTGCATGTATTTCTATTGTAGGTTTCATCAATATACCCTTCATATGTTGTAATATTCCTCATTGTGTCTAGTAGAATATGACATTGTAGTTGTTGTGGATAATGATGAAAAATACCCAACAAAAGACTCAAGTAATATCTCCTTCGATGCCAAATGTACTTTATATACTAGATATAAAGAGGAACTTACTCAGCAATCATTGATTATGATAATAAGAATGGTGTAGAAATAACATAAGAGCCATTAGGTGATATAATTTTTATTATGTCAAAAAAGATGCTAGGTGAAGGTCCACTTTGATAAGAATGGTGTAGAAATAGCATAACACAATTTGTATTATGTCAACAAAGATGGTAGTTGAATGCAATGAATTTTGAATCATGGACTTCATGCAGTGGCATGAGAACAAAAGTAGGAGATTTCTCTATTATTTCTAAGGTTATATATGTCTAATGTATATCACAATACAGTCAGGAGGTTGACTTGATCATATACCCAACAAAGCCAATGGTGCAAGGTCATTGTCTCCCTATGTAACAATATCATTAGTCCTTTTTTGTCTTTGTCTTTTAGAGTTAGTGGATTTTCGTGTGGACGTATACATAACCAAGTTATTAGCTGCATAGATGATTGATTTCAACTTAGTTGATCTAAATGTCAAAACTCTAGGAGTTAACCAAGTATCTTTAAAAATGGAGGTACTTCATTGAGTGGCTAAGATTTTGTATAGATGCAATCACCTGAATAATCAATACACTCTCTTTCTTAGCTCCACACAACTTCTCTCTCTTGTCAAAGACACTCTCTCCTACTCAATGCATTCTCTATTCCCACTCAGAAGTGGAGTCTGCAAGTGATCGACTTGCACATGGAAGGGGAAATGATTTATTTTAGCCAAGACTCACACACACAAGTTGATGACTTAGGCGTATTGTGGGTCTCATAGTTTTCAGGGCTCTCTCTTCTCTCTCTCTCTCTCTCTCTCTCTCTCTCTCTCTCTCTCTCTCTCTCTCTCTCTCTCTCTCTCTCTCTCTCTCTCTCTCTCTCTCTCTCTCTCTCTCTCTCTCTCTCTCTCTCTCTCTCTCTCTCTCTCTCTCTCTCTCTCTCTCTCTCTCTCTCTCTCTCTCTCTCTCTCTCTCTCTCTCTGTGTGACTCTAGTTTACTTCTATTAGAAGCACAGGTGGATTATAGGGTTTCTTGGCTGGTGATTGATGTGTGGGAAGCCATGTTCTACTCTTAGCACACCTTCGAACACAACGCCAAGTCTGGTGCCTCCAAGACATTCCCTCAGCATGCTGGAACCATCCACAGGACTACGTGCATTCTCATCAAGAGTTGATCGATACAGTTTTATTTGAAGTGGGCGCCTTCGAGCTCGTATGAAGATTGGAATTCTTTCATGGTAGGTGTTTTATCTTCTATGGAAGTTGTAGTTTTGGTTTCAGTCTGCAAATCATAAAATACAAAATACAATGCCTAAATCAATACGAAGTTTTCTTTTTGTTTGTCTCAAATTTCTCTGCGTGATTTGTTGTCTTGATTCTTTTGTTATAGCCTTGGGAGACTTACACCTCCTATAGGAAGATTGATACGAAGAGGCATCATGTGCCTAACACAATTGTAGACAATATGTTCGAGGATACTAAGCTGTGTGCCATCCATGCCAAGTGCATTACCATCATGCCCAAGGACATCCATCTTGCCTGGCACCATCTATGGTGAATGTGCTTAAGGCACAATATCTCCTCCTTGTCCCTCCTCATTAGCCCCTCCTCTTTTCTTGTCTAAACCATGTATTTTTACACCACCATCTCACTGAGAGAGTTCCCTCTCTTCCATCTTCCACATCTTGTTTCACAGGTTTCTTTGCAATCTTTGCTCTTTTATTGCACATGCAAGCATTGTTAAGGGATGAAGTCACAAGAATTGTCATTGTTTTGTGCATTTTTAATTCTCCTTTCATCTCAAAGAAGCATGACGTTAATGTATCTTGCTGATACACGTTGTGCTACGAATATGCATGGATTCAAGCATAGACAACTAAGCAAAGGGGATGCAAGTTGGGACAGAGTCTTATCCAAAAGATGATAAGGAGCAATAGCTAGAAATCATACCCAGGTATATCAGGAATGTGCACACTCTAGATCATGCTAATGCCTTTTTGTCCTATGGTCAAATTGACAATTGGCTTGTTATGAATACCCCTTAGTTTAGTTTAGGTAATATATTTTGACCATCAAATTTGCACCAAGTCATACAAAAATCTTTGTTGGGTGCAAGTTACCTTTTAATGCACTTTTAACCATTTGAAGCTTTAAAGTGATCATTAGAACAAGTACTGAGTTGATTTGAAATGAATCACAATATATCTCAGTCCATGAAACTTTGCAACATTCTTTTGGACAATCACTAGAGAAAGGAATTAGGGATTGGGCTTCCATTGCCAAGGTGGATACCTATTGTCAACTTGTTTTTGGCATTCGAGGCCAAAATTATTATAATATGTAGTGCTAATAGATGTATCATGAGGAGCATCTGCAGGATCACAATTAGAGGTATAAATTGGAAGTGTCCTAGAAGTTAACTGTAAGCAGGTGTAGTGCAACTAGCATGTTGGCATGTTGATAGGCTCCCATGTTGTGTTAGCTAGAGTGATCTATGCAAGATGTAACAATAGTAGAGGAACTTAGCACTTTGCATAAAGTGCAGGATGGCATGTTGGATGTCCTGAATTGCATCATGCATGATGAGGAGCTATGGGTCATTGGGTATTCAAAAGGAAGAAGGAGTATACCTTCTTAACATTCTGTGCAAAGGAAGACCCCAGCATGCTTAACAGAATTTATGTGGGGCACCAATTCAATATCTAATGTGGGTCAAAAAGGGGCCTTTAATAAATTGTTGTATGGCCACTAAAGAATGTATTATCAAATATATGGTTTCTAACTGAATAAAATATATTCTCCTTGGATGGTTACACCCTCTCCTAGATATAAGTGTATGCTTTAGCACTTGGCACAATGCTATGTAGGCATGCTACATTTCCTTTTGAATGCCTCAGAGAGAGAGAGAGAGAGAGAGAAGTTTGTTTGTTGTATTGTCAGCTCATGTGTGAGTGTGTGCATATTTATTTTATTTATTTATTATTGGTCATTTTGATGGTGATTTATGCATTTATTACTAGCCAACCAACATTAAATGCTGGCTTCCAACTTGATGTAGTTATTGCATCATTCCTTGCCTATATATCCAGGCTCCCTCCTCCACATTTAGTCATTCATCACTTGCAAATTCTAGTGCATGCCCCTGTTGGAGAGAGGGAGGTGGTGCCGATGCCCATGCAGCTAGTGACTCATTGTTGTATGTGACTATTTCGTGTTTGCTATATGGATTAAATTTCCCAAGCATATCTTTGAGTTCTCCTTTGCACTATTTTCTCTTTTCTTTCTCTTCTATCTTGTGTTTAATAGTTTATTTCAGCATTCTTCTATGCTCCCATTACTGTATCCACTTTTGACATGGTATTAGATTTCAAGATTTTTGCTCCTGCTGTTGTTTTTTGCTAATTATTGGTTTTCTAATGCTAATTGTCGATCATCTCTTGGCCTTTGCTAATCAAGCAACCTGTATGTGTTGCAAATTGTCGTGTTTCCAATCTCTACAGTCTGTGTTTACTGCATTAAATGCTCTTAGAGCCTACGTTTTGATAGAGACCATTTGTGTTTTCAGTTTGATCAACCTTTGCTACCTTGAGCAGCTCCTAATTGGTAGGCAAGTGCTGGTTACTCCTCAGACAACCTATGTTTTTAGGTTTTGCTATTGGTACAGTGCTAGGTGATGAGCATTTGTTGGTTGTTTTCTTGTAGACATTCTTGATTTTAGCATTTGTTTTTGTGATCACCTTGTCCTCCGCTACATTTTAACTCCAATCTGTGTAGTCTATGCTATGCTTTGGTTGTACTCTTTGAAACCAACCTTTCTCCTCAGATAGGTTGGTAAATCCCTAATCACAACTTAATTACAGCAACAAACAATAAATGCAAATTAGAGAAATACAAATTTACCTACTAATATTGGACAATGCAAACTTGATTGGTCCCAAAATTGGCGCCTCTTTCGGTATTTCTTTAGCTTTATTGAAGAAAAAGTTGATTTACAATGGGATTCTCCTAATCCCTTTCGGTATTTCAACTTCCCTTGTTGTCCAAATTGACCAACAAGTCTTCAATCTATTTTGCCCCTTGATTCGTATACTCAATTGGCCTTCACCTGCTTTGATGGAGATGGAAAATGCCCCAAATTCAATTATTTGTTGGTCCCTCCACTTGAATAGGCTAAAAACAGCTTCAGCCCTGTTCAATCCAAGTCTTGGATCTTCCAATTTTTGGCATGCTTCCCGAGGCTGCCGCTAAACCCTAATTTCTACTATAAATTAGGGTTTACACCAGAGAAATTTGTAATTTCTCAACCTCCAAGGATCCAAATGTTGAGATCTTCGGAGCAAGGCTGTGAAATGGTTGGGAGATGAGAGGGAAAGTTGTAGAGAGAGAAAATTCAGAGTTTTGTCGTGAACAAGACTGAAAATCAGTCTTGCAGTTGCTGCCCTGCCGACAACAACATGTAGATGCAAAGAATTGAAGAAAATCAATCACTTATTATTGCTGCCTTGTCTCAAGAGCCTGTACATGCTGTCTTCTATTGTTGATTGGTCTTCTTTTGCCCTTGGCTGCCTCAAGAGCTCCTCCAATGGCTACAAATCAGACCAACAACCTCTCCCGCTCTCTTGTAGGTTGAATTTATAAAAATGCATTTCTCCAGCCTCTAAGGCGTTTTTCAGTCTTACATGGGCATTTTTGACAAGTAGCAGCCTTCCCAAATGGGTTTTCTAGCATTTTTCAATTAAATATTAAATTTTAGTCTTAAAATACTAAAAATTAATCTAATAATTATTTCGGTGACTTGAAAAATAATCGGACTAGCCAATAATTAAATTGGCTAGGCAACTTCCATTCCTGAGTGTCTTTGAGCCACCTTTGAGCATAAGATTGACGTTAAGTACCATTAAACATGACTTCTCTAGTGTCACAACTGACACTTATGGCCAAATGAATGACCTAGACCAACAACTGGCACCAGATACTACCAAGTATCTATGCAACATAACTTATAGCAACCTTTGCCTTTGATATCTTGTGATTTCTTTGGGTCTCGGGCTCGTAAATTTACTTTAACCCCAGTTGCACCTCACATGTGCAACATTTACTCAATCATGTGATTAAAAATTAGTCCACATGTTAAGTGAGGTTTCAAAAATACATGTTCTCATGACACACACACACTCTCTCCTTGTCTTCTTTCCTTTGTTTTCTCTTTCTATTCTCTCCATGGGCTTCTTGCTTTTCTATATCGATGAAAAATTACATGGCCTTGATTACATAACATGGAGTGCTATTATGAAAGCATGGTTTGTTTAGAAGCGGTTATGGTACATGTTATTTGTGGAGCTTTTGAGCATCCTAAATGCCCCACTCCTCTTTGGGTTGCTTTTGACGAGGACTGGCAATCACCTCCAATAGGACTACTTTGGCAATATGGGCAAAGCTTTAGATGTTGTACGGGGCTCCCTCGACCATGCGCGCAGTTACCATCTATGGAAAGCTCTAGCTAATGAAGTTTGAGCCAAAATATACTATTTAGAAATTTTTGCTTCATGTTACATAGGTACAAGATTATCTTCAACACATATAGTCTGCTCTTCTAGAGGCTCATCTTATGGAGATTGTGCTCTACAAGCTCCCTCCGGAGTTTGATGGAGTAGCCAACGCTTTGCAGGCCTAGATGTCCTTGATGCTAGTAAGCTTTTCACATATATCATCCATGCTACTTGAACATGAGGCATTCTTATAAGGGAGGCTTCCATCTCAGTATGGTGGCTTCAATGAGGCATTTGCAACATTGGAGAGGGGTGAAGAAAGAAGTCAAAGGCCCAATGTTATCAATGTGGTGAAAAGGGACATTTTGTTGAGATGTCAAGCTCTATATGAGTTGGCATCCACTATGCATCTCTGTGATGTGGTAAGATATTATTCAGTGGCATGTTAGGTAACTGACATGAGGATATGCCAGTGATTCTATAGTTAGACCATACCCACGTTGTCCATTCTTAATTATGGCACATTTATTGTGCCACCTCTTCTTTTCTAAGCAAGTTCACACTTAATGAACATGTGTATATAAGTTGTGGTACTTTCATATTAGTATTTTATCATTTTGTCGACTTGGTTCTTTTTGTGTGAAAGAAGAAGAAAGAGGAAAAAGAATATTTCAGCCCCCTCTCTCTATGTTCTCAAGCCTGTATTGCTTTTGTATGTGTGTGCTCTTAGGGGTCCTTCACCTCTTTTCTCTCTTGTCTATTTTCATAGTATCAAAGCTATCCAACAACTTCTCAGAGCTTGATTGAAGGCCAAGGTGAAGGCATTGAAACACAAAAGTAAGGAAGCAAGCAATGGGTGAGAAGCTCTTCCACCTTGCTTGATTTGCCTTAGGTTATAGCTACAAGAGGCTCTTGAGGCTGGCAGGGCTGTAGTCTCTGATTGAAAATTGGTGACTAGGAAGAGTAGTGTACATATTGTAGTTCAGTCTTTTAGGGCTATCCCACTTTGATTTTTGGTATCGGAGGTCCTTTCGGTCTCCATTCTGGACTTGCAAGTGGTCCTGACAATAGTGTTTGGGTATACTGCAATTTCAGATGTGTCAACCATTTATAGGTGCATAGGTTAGAGATCTCGAATCTGTAAGGTTTCAGGTGTTTGTTAGGTTATAGACACAAAATGCATTTGCATATAGATTGCAGATTGTGGTTATTGTTGCGCAGTGAGTGAAAAAGGTTGCATGTTCAGGTGTGGTGCACCACTGCATTGGGTATAAACTTACTTGCATATTACAGTTTTTTGCAAGATTTTTTGTTTTGTCAAAATGTTTGACAACTTTAACCAAATTTTCAACAAAAAGCTTAATAAGAATAATCATCTTGCATGAAAGTTTAAGATGACAAATTTCTTGAAGGGCAAAGTTGTTTAGAATTATATTGAAGAAGGCATGGCAGTGTGAATACGTATTTTATTCTACTAGTAGAGGTAGATATCATGGCAAAGGCTAAGGTGGTGGTCATGGTCAAGGTTATGATGCATAGCAAAATAGAGGATAGTCCGAAGAAAGGGGAAGTTAAAGAGGGCAAGTTGCAAATTCTAATAGGCAACAAAATTCTAGTGATAGCAAAGAGTGCTGGCATTGTGATTAGAAAGGCCACATTTCTAAAAATTGCTTCAAAAAGAAGGTTGAAATAAAAAATGGAAAAAAGCAATCAGCTAATTATGCATCCAGTAGCAACAACAACAATGTGACAAAAGCGAACAGTTGTTTGTTATGCAACACTTTATGAATACTACGACTGCTGATGGTTAATCAAAGAATGATGTATGGTGTGTAGACTCAAGTGTCCCTAACTACATGAATTCTCATGGAGAGTCATTTAGAGAGGTGCAGTCTAGAGTCTCCAGGCTATGTGGAGACAAGAAATTATACAATTCACCCCATTATTCATAGTGAAAATGTTCCTTTGAGTATGCAAGATGGTAAAACTAAGTACTGGACCGATGTGTTGCATGTACCAAGTATTACAAAAAACTTGTTGGTCAGATGGTAGAAGAGGGATTGCAGGTTTGGTTCACATTTGATGGTGGTTATATAGAATGGTAAAACTAAGTACTGGATTGATGTGTTATATATACCAAGTATTACAAAAAACTTGGTTTTTGTTGGTTAGATGGTAAAAGAGGGATTGCAAGTTTGATTCACATCTAATGGTTGTTATGTAGAAGATCTAAAAAATGATTGCAAGTTGATTGCAAAAGAGAAACATGTTGGTAGATTGTTTACTCTTGATGTAAGTCTATTTGAAATGGATGCTACCATGTTTGCACAAGGTTCGATTATTGTGGTTGATATTGAAATTTGACATAAGAGAATTGGTCATGTGAATGTGCAATAGTGGGGCTGAAAGACATATAGTTAAAAGAGATTGTGGATGGCTCACCCAAGTTAGGGTTGATGGGATGTATAAAATATGTAAAGCATGTCAATTTGGAAAGCAAGCAAGGTATGTATTTCCATATGAAAAGCATATATATAAGAAGCCACTTGAATTGATACATTTTGATGTGTGGGATCCTACAAACAAAGACTGTAACTTTGAATGGTTGCAGGTATTATATTCCCTTCATTGATGATCATATTAAAGTATAGGTTTACTTTATATGTGAGAAAAGTGAGATATTCACCCACTTTAAAAGCTTTAAGGCTTTGGTTGAGAAGGAGACAAGATTGCATATTAAATATCTAAGATCAGATGGAGAGGGAGAATATCTCTCCAATAAGCTTTTTGCTTTTTTGCAAGAAAATGGTATATAGAGGCAATATACACATAGATATACTTTGCAGAAAAATGAAGTTGCTGAGCCAAAAAACACACATTGCAGAGATGGCTCATGCATTGATATCAGAAAGAAGCTTGCCTCATTATTATTAGGCTAAAGTAGTTGCTACTATTGTACACATTATGAATAGGATACCCATTGCTGTTGTGCATGGTATAAAAGGGAGAGATAAAAGGGTTTGCAGTTATAGGTTTGATTAGAAAGAAATGTGTTGATTTGTGGCAAAGAATAGCTAGTGTTGCTAATGCTATTGTTTGAACTTGAGAAATATAACACGTTGTATCTTAGTATAAGCTAGATCCAAAACTTTTTTGTTGCAGTTAGATAGTGCAAAATCATACAGTTTAAATGGTAGTTTCTATTGGGAGAGTTTGGAATAAAATGAGGTCAATAATATTTTTACTCCCTACTACACTAGTTCCCTTGATTAGCTAATACTTTTGTTAGCAATCATGTTTGCCATGCCTTGTCATCTCTTGCCTGTGAGCCTCACTCTGAGTCAGACGAGGACTTTAGGAGCTTTGACCTGTCTATCACTTGCTTTAGAGCACTTAGTATATTGCATTTCAGTGCATTTTCTCCTCCAGTTGGGATTTTATGTGCATTTTCTGGGATGGTTTCTGCATTCTTTAGCCTGCCTCACCTGCTGGACATTGTCCACCCTTTCCGGGATCTTTCTGAGCATTTTTGGCATTTTTACCAGCATTAAATGCTGGTTAGACATATTTTTGGCCCCAAATTTGAGGTCGGCGAGTTCTTGGGATTTTTGGCTATTCAGAGCCATTTCCCACTTGGCAGTCGTTAGATTATCATCTTCTCTCCTTCCTTGGCAGGTGCACACTCTGACTCCGTCATCTTCCTCCGTCTTCGGTGCTGCCATCATCAGTAGCTTGATCTGGTGCCCTTAGTGACATTGTAGGCTGTATGTAGGGACTTATTAGTTTTTTTATATTCAGCATTTGTTCCTTATTCAATGCAGGTTTTTTTTTCTTCTTCTCTTGCAGATTGTCTCTCTCTTCCTTTGTGTTCAAGTTCCTTCTTTTGTTGCGTACTCTCACATTCTTGATGTAACAAGTTGTACATACATCCAAACTGTATTAGCCACTCTAGATTTTCTTTTCCTTGGCATTGTAAACTCTCATTCATATATATATATATATATATATATATATATATATAGAGAGAGAGAGAGAGGTTTATTGAAAAAAAGGATCTATGAACTTTGTGCAGGCAAATATGAAAGTCCTCTTTCCTTTCTTGCACTTCTGGGGTTGTTGTTAGATATAAGCCATGAGGAATGTCATTTCCTTTGATGCTTTATTAGGCGTGTAGAGTCATATAGCCCACTTGAAAGGGCTTCGTCATTGGTAGCTAGACTCGATTGAGTTAACAAGTATTCTCCCTAGACAAGATTTGCTTACTTGGTACAGTGCAGTTTCTTATGCCCCCCTTTTGTGACTCTGTTTCCTTTGGACCTTCACTATGATGTCTCTAATTTTATGCATGGTGGCCTAGTGCCACTATATCTTTTAATCTTGGACTTTTTTTTTGTAATTAATACAGTTACCTTTTACAACAAAAAAAAGAGGTTTTTTCTTTGACACTACTTCTTGACATTGCTGAGCTTAGGGTTTGTCAGAGTTTGCAATTATCAAGAATGAAGAATGCTTTATGTGGAGTACCAATTCAATATCTCATGTGGGTCAAAAGGGGCTTTTGATATATTGATATATAGCCACTAAAGGAAAGAATATATTATCAAGTATATCCTTTCTAACTAAATCCCTCAAAAATATATTCTCCTTGGATGGTTGCACCCTCTCTTATGCTAGATATAAGTGTATGCTTTAGCACTTGGCACAATGCTATATAGGCATGCTACATTTCCTTTTGAATGCCTATGAGAGAGAGAGAGAGAGAGAGAGAGAGAGAGAGAGAGAGAGGTCTGTTAGCCATATTGTCACCTCATGTGTGAGTTTGTGCATGCTAGAGTGGGCTAGGCACTGGTTATTTATTTTGGTTCTTTTAATTGGTCATTTTGATGGTTACATATGCATTTATTGTTGCTGGTTGCATTAAATGTTGGCATCCAACCTCATGTAGTTATTGCATCATTCTTTGCATATATATTTAGGCTTCCTCCTCCACATTCCATCATTCATCACTTGCAGATTCTAGTGCATGCTTAGCTGGAGAGAGGGAGTTGGTGCCAATGCCCACACAGCGAGTGACTCATTGTTATATGCAACTATTTTGTGTTTGGTATATGGATTCCATTTCGCAAGCATATCTTTGAGTTCTTCTTTGCAGTGTTTTTGTGCTTCCTCTTTTCTCTCTCTTCTATCTTGTGCTCAACAACTTACTTCAACATTCTTCTATGTTTCCATTACTGCATCCACTTCTAACATGGTATCACATTTTGGGATCTTCACTCCTATTCATTTTTATGTTAATTACAGGTCTACTACCAATCGCTGATCATCTTTGGCCTCTGTTGACCATGCGACCTGTATTTGCTGCAAATCGTCATGTTCCCAATCTCTATCATCTATGTTTACTATATTGAATGCTCCTAGAGTCTACGTTTTGACAAACAACATCCATTTTCAACTTGATCAGCCTTTGCTACCTTGGGCGACTCCTAATTGGTAGGTGATTGATGGTTACTCCTTAGACAACCTATTTTTTAGGTTCCAATATTAGTATAGTGCTAAGCGACCATTTGTTGGCTATTTTCTTACAGATATTCTTGATTTCAATGTTTGTTTTTGTGATCACCTTGTTCTCCACTACATGCTCGCTCCTTAGCAATGTAGTCTATGTTGTGCTTTGGCTGTACTCTTATCTCTCATCCTCTTCTGCCCTTTATTTTCTCTTTCTATCTCCATGGTCCCCCTACTATTCTCCTCTCCATAGCCTCCCTACTGATGACAAATTACATGGCCTTGATTACCTAACATGGAGTGCTGCTATGAAAGCATGGTTGTGTAGAAGCGGTTATTATACATTGTTTTTGGAGCTTTTGAGCATCATAAACACCCCACTCTTTTTTCATCTAATTTCCACAATGACAACTATGAAGAAGATGTGCTCACATGGGATATCAATGATGCTCATGCATATTTTGCTAATTTTTTGTTCCATCTCTAAAGAAGTTCTTCTAGTGGTTACCTCCTACAGGATTGTTGCAGTGGTATGGGCAAAGCTTTAGATGTTGTACAAGGCTCTTTGGACCATGCATACAATTAAAATTTATGGATAGCTCTAGCAAATGAAGTTTGAGCCAAAAGATATTATTTAGACATTTTTGCTTTGTGTTGCACATGTACAAGATCATATTCAACACATTGTAGAAATTGCATGGCACAACGGATAGAATCTGAGCAAGGAGTGAAGAACACACATCAAATTTAAGAAGAATAGAAACTACTTTAATTTCAAATGAACTGATACAAAGATGGCTCTGTCTACTTGTTCGCTTCCATTGTGAAGCTTAGATAGCAAGCTTGGACATATGATAGGCAAAGAGCTTAAGGGTAGTTGGAAGAACTCTGATTGGGTGAAAGATAGATCGACGATGGCTTTAGAGGGGTCTTTTTTTCATAGTTAGGGAAGGCTTGTTAGAGTTTGGCATTCCTTAGACACACAGTTTCAGATATGAGCAGTTTTGCAGCAGTTTCTCTAGGTAGTCCATGTGGATTCAGTCCATACAATAGGCATTAGGGAGAGCAGGTGCCACGTGGCACAGTCGGCCAATTTTTTCAATCGAACAATGCAGTTTGATAGCTATTGTCCAGTCAACTACATTCAATGCAGCTGACTTGCATTATTTTTGGCATTTTTCCTTGCCTATTTATTGTCCTTGATTTCAGCAGCCTTTAACAGTTGTTCTCACAAATTTCAGGCTGCACACCATGGAGACTGCCCTCGGGGTTGACGGAGATTGAGATCTTTGAGGTGGAGACATACGCAGATATTCTCTTTGCACCCGTGTATATTTCTGCATCCTCATATAGTATTCTTCACTGTAGATTTTATGCATTTCACTGTCTCTTTCTCTCTCTCTCTCTCTCTCTCTCTCTCTCTCTCTTCTCTCTTTATTTACTCTTTGTCTTGGTCATTCGCTTCCGCATTGCTTCACTTTAACATGGTATTAGAGCATTGAAGGATTGACCTAGGGTGGACCCATCTGAAGAGGAGATTTCAGTGCAACACAAGGCTGCGTTTTTAACGTTCATAGACATTGGGATAAACTCAATGCTCTCATTCGCTCGTTTTTCTCTCTCTCATGTACTATAGTTGTTATCTCTTATATTGAGCATTTGATGGGGGCCCGGGAGATATGTCTAGAGCTTGATTCAATGTACAATCGGATGACCATCATGAAGCGAGTTTCTTTGGAAGTGTAGATACGGACCATGAGTGTCACCAAGTCATCTTCTATGCGGGAGCATATCAACAAGTTGAGACAGCTTCAGATGCAGGTTTAAAATGCAGGGAAGGTGATCACTTTTGGAGACATGGCGATAACTCTTCTTTCACAGTTACCGCCCTGTTTTGGTGGTTTTTATTTTGCCTTGATTGCTTTAGGGTGGCTTGAGACTCTTTGGTAGGAAGAGTTGCTTCCTATGGTCTTGGACCAAGAGGAACAATTGTGTAGTGACAGGTTAGCACGAAGATCGAGACAGTAGGAATTCCTTAGGCGCGGAGTGACAAAGAGAGTGGGAGAGAGCAAAGTAGACAGTGTGTATGATTTTAGGTATAATGACGAGTGTGTACCTTTAGGTTTTTAGATAGATATATATATGTGTAAGTACAAGTGCTAAGGGTGTGTTCACACCTGAGCACATTTAAAGACACGAGGGCCTTTATTCCCAACAACCTCCTATTAGCAAATCAGTTAGCTCATGGTTGAGTCTGTACTTGTGGTACAGGAGGCTGAGCACAGAGACATTTTACTATTTAGGCATTTTATTTGCCATGTTTATTAAGGTTTGGGCATTATTTGTAGCCAGTCGGCAGCATTAAATGTTGGCCGACTTGTCATATTTTAGACATTTATTTTGGCTTATTTATTGTCAGCCTCCCTCCTCCACATTCATTCATCACTTGTCAATTCCTGGAGAGAGGGAGTAGGTGCCAGTGCCTCCACAGCCGGTGACTCACATTATATCTGTACTGTCTCATGTCTTGGTGTATGGATTCCATTTCCCTAGCATACATCTGAGTTCTCATTTGTATTGTGTTATCTCTTTCTTTTCTTTTGTCTTGTGTTCTCAATAGTTTATTTCAGCACATGTTTATGCTTCCACTGCTGCACCACTTCTGACATGGTATCAGATTTTAGGTCATGCACACCTTGTGTTGTGTTTTGTTGATTTCATGACTGTTTTTCCTCTTGCTGATCAAGCAGTTGCTACTCCAATCAGGCGACCAATTTTGCTTGCATTTTTTGTTGCCGTCAGCATTTGTATAGCCTGTGCATCCATTTTAGCCCGTGTTTTGGTGTTTCTACATCTCCTTCTGGTTGGGTGCTTACATGTTCAGGTCGTTTTTGCTGTTTTTGACTAATTTCTTGACTTTTTACAATAGCTTTTGTCTTATTTTGATCAGATTTTGGGTTATACTGTATGTGCACTCTTGCTTTTTGCAGTCTGTGCTCGTGGTTTGGTTGTGTTCCCTCTCCCAATCCCTTCTTTTCTACTTCCTCTCCAGATGGCTCATCCATGCATATCCACATGATGACTGTTGAGAAATAAGCCAAAGTCTAAGGCATAGTCTAAGCCTTATCATATTGTTGTATGTAAAGTGTCCTTAAGTTTGGGGGTATCTATCTTTTGAGGATACCATTTTAGTGTGTGGACTGTTTTTGGAGATATGGTGGGAGAATATTGAAGAAGAAGAGAATGAAGAAAGCTTGAGCCTCTCCTTGTCTCAACCATCTTTTGTTGTGCATCCCCATCGAATCTCTCATATACTTTCATTTGGTATCAAAGCGGGAGTGAAGGATTGACGCAAGGAGCACGTCGAATCGAGGTCTACATCAGATTGAAAGCTTGCTGTCTATCATTAAATGAGGTACAAATCCCTATCTAAACCACTCAAAGCAGGTACATCAATTGGAAGAGCTATTGGGGCTCGAATTTGTGGGCTATTGAGCTTGCATTGAGGGTTTTCTAGAAGCCAAAGGAGGCTGGAAATGATGTATAATAGCAAGAAATCGATTCACTTTGGATGCAAAATCGGTTCATGTATGGATGCCGGGAGCACAAAGGGCTGAGGCACTTCAAAACCCATCTATGTTGTACTGCGAATGGAATAAGCCCAATTCCTGAAAGCAATCCTGAATGCTTGAAAGATCTGGAAGACGAACTCAATTAGTTCTGATTTGAGTTACCGAATTGACAATACATGAGATTTCAAGCCAAGAAGAAGAACTGAACTATCCAATGCTTCTTTGAGCTGAATGGATTGTCAGAGCATCGTGCCGTGTTTGATTAGTTGATATGGGTTAAAAGAGCTTTGTCTCTGATTGGCAAACTCACATTCCTGCAGCTCAACGATACCCTGTTGGCAGAGAGAAGACGCTTCCAAGCCCTAATGGTAGTGCTAGTTCTCACTATTCTGAACCCTTGCCCTCCTTCAAAGACGTGCCTAGTTCTGAAAGACAAATCCTGTTTTTGAAGAAACTGAGCCTGTGCTGTGTGGTCTTTGACTTTACTGATCCTACTAAAAACGTGAAGGAGAAGTAGATAAAGCGCCAGACTCTACTAGAGCTTGTTGAATATGTGGCCTCTAGGACTGTGAAACTCACAGAAGTTGTTACCGAAGAATGTTTCAGAATGATATCAGTAAACCTTTTCAGAGCTTTGCCATCATCAGGCCATGAGAATTCAGGGTCAGAGGCTTTTGATCCTGAAGAGGAGAAACCTGCCCTAGAACTAGCCTGGCCACATTTGCAGCTCGTCTATTATTTCTTAATGGGTTATGTGAATTCTTCTAAAACTGATGCAAAAATAGCAAAGAGATACATTGACCATTCCTTAGTTTTTGCGCCTTCTGGATCTGTTTGACTCTGAAAATGAGTGGGTTCCAACTCTGCTAGTGTTGCAGATGACTTGATTAGGGACTATGAGGAGGCAGGATTGGAGTATGGCATTGCAGAAAAAAATTTGGAGAAGAGAGAAGAGAATGGTAAAGTGGAGTATTTGGTGAGATGGGCTGATACAGAAAAACCTACATGGGAGCCTTTTGAGAGTATATTGCAGCTGAGTTGGTTGTAGAATTTGAGAAGATTTCTATGGGGCAGAAGTAGAGGAAATGCAAGAGAAAGACGTGGTGACATAATTTTCATGTTGTGAACAGTCACACAGCCAAAGCATTGGTTGGCCTACTCTCACTCTTTAACTTTTGAGGCTCTTACTTGATCTTATAGCAAATGGATGTATATGACAGTTTTTGGACACATGTATAACAGTCATATTGCTAAATACCATTTCTGGACAGATTGTATTGTTGTTTTCTTCTGAATGTGCAGCAGTCATAATGTCTGACACGGCATAGATCACTCAGATCGTGGGGGACAAATTGACCAAAGACAACTATAGTGTTTGGTTCTACAAGATGGAGAATTTTTTTATGGTGGGTAGAGGTCTATGGGATCTCATAACAGGTGATGATGAATGTCCAGAAGTTCCCGAACATCCAACTGAAGAGCAAAAGAAAGCGTACAAGGATTGGACTGGGAAGAACATGAAGGTTTTGCATTGGATCTCCATATGTATTTCGGAAACATTGATTCCTCATATAAAAAAGGCAAGTACTTGTAAGGAGGCATGGGAAATCATAGAAAAAATGTATGGAACGTGTACAGAGGCTCGTAAGATACAACTTAAGCAGAGATTACATGGTGCATGGAGAGGCAATCGCAGTATCAGTGACTATGTGGCAAAAATCAAGCAAATTTCACAAGACCTTGCATCCATTAATGCATATGTTGATGATGATGATTTAGTGTCAGTGACACTAAATGGGCTTGGACCAACTTTTAAATATTTGGATACCTCTATTTCCGTTAGGGGAGGCTCTATGCCTGACTCTGAGGAGCTTATTGGATTGCTACTTATTACAGAAGAAATCAAGTTGGGATTGAATGCATCTAGCAGTGGCAAAAATGCAGGTGGAGATAGTGTTTTCTATCACCAGAGAGGTCGTGGAAGCTCATCTAGAGCTAGAGGCTCTTCACCTGGTCGTAGTAATTATGGTTTTGCTCGTGGAAGAGGTAACTTTGGTCTTGGTGACTTCATGCATAGACGCAAGGGGAGATCTTTTCCTAGAGGTAGAGAACGGTCTAGTCCTTCTTCACAAAGAGATGGCACTTGTCATTATTGTGGGCATTTTGGTCACTTTGAGAAGGATTGTTATCAAAAACAAAATGCTATGTCTAGGGGTCGTGGAAGGACCCAATATGGCCACTATGCAGGTACTTATGGTGGTACAGGTTATGGACCTAGAGGTGGATCGCCTAGAGATCATTTATTTGCTATGGAGCATGTGCTTGGGAGCATGACTCATCCTCCTCATGAGAATGATTGGTTTTTGGATTCAGGAGCTACAAACCACATGACTCATCATGCTGAGTGGTTTGATAGCAAGGAGCAAGTGCAAAATGATGAATATGTTGCCACTGGTGATGATACTTTACACAAAATTACTCATATTGGTAGTGTGCCACTTGTTACTAAAGATGGGATTGAGAACAAGCTTGGTGATGTACTTTATGTGCCCACAATAACTAAGAACCTAGCATCGGTTGGTCAAATGACAGATCAAGGATTGCAGGTGAGATTCAATAAGTTTGGATGTTTCATTGAAGAGTTCCATAATGGGAGAACTGGCAGGGTGATTGCTCATGGTAGAAAGAAAGGGAGATTGTTTGCTTTGGATGCAGGTACCCCAGTGATTCAAAACTCTATGTATATTGAGAGAGGACATGGGCAAGATAAGGATGTGGAATTATGGCATAGACGGATTGGTCATGTTAATTTGCAAAGATTGAAGCAAATGCAATCAAAACAAATAGTACGTGGTTTACCGCATTTAGGATATGTGAATTTTGATCATGTATGTGAGGCTTGTCAATTTGGCAAGCAGTCCAGATTGCCATGTCCAAAGAGGGGGAGAATAAGCAGCTATCCTTTGGAAATAATACACTCAGATATTTGGGGCCCATGTCAAAATGTTTCCATGAGCGAAAAATGTAGATTCTATATCACCTTCATTGATGATTTCAGCATGATGGTGTACTTTATGCAGCATACAAGTGAAGCATTTGAAAAGTTCTTGGAATTTAAATCTATGGCTGAAAAGCAGTTTGGATGCTACATAAAATGTTTGAGGTCAGATAATGGTGGAGAGTACATGTCAGATGAGTTTTGTGACTTCTTGAGAGATCATGGTATCAAAAGGCAATTGACATGCAGGTATATACCTCAACAAAATGGTGTGGCTGAAAGGAAGAATCTGATTATTGTAGAGGTTGCAAGGGCAATTATGAACCAAATGAACATGCCATTGTCATATTGGGCAGAAGCAGTGCATACTGCAGTTCACATTATGAATAGAACACCTACAGCCTTGATTCATAATATGTCACCATATGAGAGAATGTATAGCATGAAACCCACTGTTGCATACTTTAGAGTCTTTGGATGTGTCTGTTATGTTCATGTTCCAGATGATTTGAGAAAGAAGATGGAACCTAAGGCTGTAAAATGCATTTTCCTTGGATATCCTAATGAGAAGAAGGGATACAAATGCTATGATCCAGTGAGTAAGGAAGTATACATAAGCAGGGATGTCAAATTCTGTGAATATGAATCATGATACAAGCCCAAAATTGCAGTGGATGTTGATTCCTATGAAAGCAATGATGATAATGTCTATGGAAGGAAAATTTCAGCAAATAGCAAGGCTGAAAATCAGCAAGTGAAAGATGCTTCAGGACCTCAAGAAAATGTGGAAAGCAGTGGCAGCTACATTCCATGGAGTGGTAGATTGAGAAATGCACAAAGGAGTGCAGAAGTTGCAAAAGGTAAGAGACCAATGACTGAAAGTTCAGAAGATGAATCTATAGATGATGAGTATGGCATTCCGCATGTTAAAACAACTGGCACTAGAAGTGCAGGAAAGTATGTGCCACCACATGCTAGATCAGATGAGACACACGGTAGTGCATCTCAATTGAGAAGGTCAGAAAGGGCAAGGTATCCAATTGATAGATTGACTTATAACGGGTTCATGAAGATGTATTATGCATACATGGTTTCTTATGTACAACATGTGGAGCCTACTTGCTTTGAAGAAGCAGTAGAGAGCAGTGGAGACAAGCAATTGATGAAGAGATGAATGCACTAAGGAAAAACAAGACCTGGGATTTAGTGAAACTACCTCATGGCAAGAAGTCCATTGGATGTAAATGGGTTTACAAGGTCAAATGTAAGTCAGATGGTTCTCTTGAAAGGTATAAAGCAAGGCTAGTTGCAAAAGGATATGCACAAGCTTATGGTTTGGACTATGAAGAAACATTTAGTCTAGTAGCTAAAATGACGATAGTGAGATCGGTAATTGCTTTGGCTTCTATCTATGGTTGGAGGCTTTATCAAATGGATGTGAAAAATGAATTTTTGAATGGCAACTTAGAAGAGGAAGTGTACATGGATAACCAGAGGGCTATGTGGATCCAAAACACCCACATTATGTATGCGGGTTGAAGAAGGCTTTATATGGACTGAAGCAAGCACCAAGAGCATGGTGTGATAGAATCAACAAATTCTTATGCAGTATGGGATTTCAGCAGAGCAAAGCTGATTATTCACTTTATGTGAGGCATACAGAAGATGGTATGGTTGTTGTGGTCATCTATGTTGATGATCTCATTATTATAGGTACACTTGAGAAGGAGATTACTGAAGTCAAGCATGGGTTACATAAAGAGTTTGATATAAAGGATCTTGGTTTGTTGAGATACTTCTTGGGTATTGAGGTTATTAACACACCTCATGGTATATGGCTGATACAAAGGAAATATGCATTGGAGATGTTGGAAAAATATGGCATGACAGGATGCAAACCGGTTGATACACCATTGGATCAAAATGCTAAGTTGATGGATGATGGATCTTATGTTGAGGATGTTACTATGTTCAGAAAGATGGTTGGTAGTCTTACCTACTTGACCATTACAAGACCAGACTTGAGTTACGCTGTTGGATTGGTAAGTCAGTTTATGCAGAAACCATGCAAATCACATTTGGATGTAGTAAGAAGAGTTCTTAGATATGTGAAGAAGACAACTAGATTTGGGTTGTTTTATGAAAAAGGAATCAAGCCTACATTGTTTGGATACTCAGATGCAGATTGGGTAGGTAGCTCTATGGATAGAAGATCTACTAGTGGCTATGCATTCTCATTTGGATTAGCCATGGTAAGTTGGAGCAGTAAGAAGCAATCTACAGTTGCTTTATCAAGCACTGAAGCATAATATAGAGGCATTGCATTGGTAGCATGTGAGCAGACATGGCTGAGATTGATCCTATATGACATGGGGATAGAGATTGATGGTGGAGTTATTATGTATTGTGACAATGTTAGTAGCCTTATGTTGGCAAAGAACCCAGTCTACCATGCAAGGACAAAACACATAGAAGTGCACTATCATTTCATTAGAGAAAAAGTCATTGATGGAGAGATTGACTTGGTCCATGTGAAAACCAATGACCAAGTTGCTGATATCTTTACCAAAGCATTAGGTAAAGATAAGTTTGAGTACTTCAGGAGTGCACTGAGAGTCTTATGTGTGCAAGCTCATTCTGAGCTTGAGGGGGAGTGTTGAGAAATAAGCCAAAGTTTAAGGCATAGTCTAAGCCTTATCATATTGTTCTATGTAAAGTGTCCTTAAGTTTGGGGGTATCTATCTTTTGAGGATACCATTTTAGTGTGTGGACTGTTTTTGGAGATATGGTGGAAGAATATTGAAGAAGAAGAGAATGAAGAAAGCTTGAGCCTCTCCTTGTCTCAACCACCTTTCGTTGTGCATCCCCATCAAATCTCTCATATACTTTCAATGACAAGCTCCATGGACCTGATTATTACACGTGGAGTGTGGTGATGAAGGCTTGGTTTATTCCGCAGCGGTTATAGTATGTGGTTAGCGAAGCTATGGCACGTCCTCGACAACCTTCTCCTGTTCCATCTGATTTTAATGAAGTGCTTACATGGGATTCGAATGATGCTCGTGCTTATTCGTCCTTACTTCGGTGTATTTCCAAAGAAGTCCTACCGGCCGGTCACCTCGTATACGACAGCTTCAGATGTATGGTCGAAGTTGCAATTGATGTATGAGGCTCCTTCCACCATGAGGGCCATTACTCTCTATGGCCAGCATTAGTAACTGAAGTTTGAACCTAAGGATACGATCCAATCATTTCTATTTCAAGTTACCCAACTCCAGGACTAGCTTCACACTATGCAGTCTACCCTATGAGAGGCACATCTTGTTGGTACGATACTCTACAAGCTTCCTCGGGAGTTTGATGGAGTGGCGAATGCTTTACGAGTGTAGATATCTACCACTCTTGTCAGTTTTCTTCATATGTCCTTTATGCTACTTGAGCATGAGCCTACTTTGCGACTACAGGGGAGGCTTCCGTCACATTATGGAGGTTCAAGTGAGTCTCTTGCAGCTTTAGAGAGGGGTTTGAAGATGAAGAAGTCGAAGGCTCAGTGTTACCACTACGGCAAGAAAGGTCATTTAAGGAAGGACTACAAAGAGTTAGTGGCTTCCAGGAAGAACAAGGAGCACAAGACAAAGCGGGATGTGGACTCCTCCAACAAGTCATATTTGTCTCAGATTCCGATTCAGATCCTCCAACCAAGGTGAAGTCCAAGGCGCAGAAGGGATCTTCTTCTTCGAATGTGGGAAGGGCTTAATGGCCCCTTCCTTATCTGCTTTCTAGTGGTGGTGATACGGTCATTCCTCATGACTCTCTAGTGCAAGAGAGGGAGTGTAAGAGGGTGGTGAGATGGGGCAGCCGTGCCTCATCTATATTGCTATACAGATACACAGGATCCAGAGAGGGACATTCCTGGCATATTGATCGAAGTCTGGCAGGTACAAATCCTGGAGCTAGGACTGACTTTCAAATTCATGATGGTTACTTCATAGAGAGCGGGTGGCTTTCATCTGGAGCTCACATGATGGGACACTTTGGCCGTCTGGCCAAAGACGGGGAATCCATGGTCATTTCTACATTGAGGCATTGGTGACAAGATGGTCATGTATGCTACATTAGGGGCATTGTTGATAGACATTGAGAGTTGCTATGATCTTCTCTATCTTCAGGAGCTGGTACAATCGACATCGACATCAAGTTCTCTCCGAGGCACCTTGGTGGTGGCTTGCGCACCCACTACTTGGGTGTCCATGGTTCTACTCTGGTGGACATTGTTGTATGTACCATGATGCGACATTATCATTGTATATTGTATTGTATCAAATCACCCATGATCTAAGAGAGGGTGTTAGCTGATTAGTCATCTCATGCTTGAGTTTATACTTGTGGTACAGTAGGCTGGGCACATAGACATTTTAGGCATTTTATTTGCCATTGTTTATTAAGGTTTGGGCATTATTTGCAACCAGTTGGCTAGCATTAAATGTTGGTCGACCTGTCATATTTTAGGCATTTATTTTGGCATATTTATTGTTAGTCTCCCTCCTCCACATTCATTCATCACTTGTCAGTTCCTGGAGAGAGGAAGCAAGTGCCAGTGCCTCCACAACCGGTGACTCACATTGTATCTGTACTATCTCATGTCTTGGTATATGGATTCCATTTCCCTAGCATACATATGAGTTCTCATCTGTATTGTGTTATCTCTTTCTTTTCTTTTCTTGTGTTCAGTAGTTTATTTCAGCACATGTTTATGCTTCCACTGTTGCACCACTTTTGACACCTCCCATCCAAAGGCGATGTGCCTTGAGAGGAGAAAAGAATCAGCTAAGTCTAGGTATGTACAAAGCTGAAATACATATATCTATCCAACTCCCATCATCTGTCGGCAATGAGCAAACAGCTCTGCTGGAAGACCCTTCGTGAGGTTGTCTGAGGATTATCATCTATATGCACTTTGACAAGCTCAATGCTCTTGCTGTCAAGTACATCTCTAATGAAGTGGTACTTCACCTGTATGTGCTTTGTCTTTGCATGAAAGACAGAATTTCGTGCTAGCATGTGCATGTTTACCATAAATACAATGATCACAATGCTCAAAATCATCATAATGAAGACAAGGCAAGTAACCCAAATGAGAAAGCATTTTCATTCCTGTTTGACTCATGTGTCCCAACTGGCCATACCACAAAGAAATGCTTGGCTGCTCAGTCACGACAACAACATGATCACTCACACTAGATACATGAAGAGAATACAGAGTATAACTTTTACAATCTCTAGCAATCACTCTAGATCCCTTACAAATCTTCCATTTTCCATCACCAAAGGTGGTATGAAAACCATCATCATCTAGCTGCCCTATGCTAATCAAGCTCTTCTTGAAGTACATGCCGTACATGCTGAAGTGTAAAGACAGAGCCATGCTGAAACTGTAACTGCACATTGCCAATACTTGCAATGTCACATGCATAGTTGTCCCCAAGATGGACAACACCATGTCGACCCCCTGTACAGGCAAAGAAGTACTCTCGATGAGGGGTAACATGAAAGGAAGCACCTGAATCGAGAATCCAGGTATGCACGTTCTCATCTGTATTTGCAAGTAGAGCATGTGCACCAAAGTGTGAAGAGACCAAAAGTACGTCATTCCCACTGTCCTCACTGTCATGAGTGACTACATTCACCTCTTCAATTTTAACACTGCACTTCTTGGGTTGACCTTCTTTCTTCTCTTCCTTGCTATCATCTGTCTTCTTGCCTTTTCCTTTCTCTTTCTTCCATTTGTAGCAATCACGTTTAAAGTGGCCCTTCTTACCACAATGGTGGCATTCAACATCTTTGCCATGTAATCTACTGCGTCCCTTACTATCAGATTTAGCTTTCTGTTGTGATTTGCCCCTAGTATGCAAAGAACAAGAAGACTTACTAGATGCATTGTTTTGCTGATTCATTTCTTCCATGAGTAGAGTAAGGTCTACATCAACATACAAAAGAATCGCATTCGAATTGCTCATAGCAGTCCTGAATGTATCCTAACTCTCTGGAAGAGTGCAAAGCAAGAACATAGCCTTAAATTCTTCATCAATCAAGAACTTCAAGGCAACGAGCTGCCTGAAAACAGAGTTAAACTCACTCAGGTGAGTAGACATTGATGTACCCTCTTTCATAAGCAAATCCATAAGCTTTTTCAGCCAATACACTTTGCTTGCAACACTTTTTTGTCCATACAGTTCTTCCAGTCGAGTCCATATAGCATATGCGAAATCCAAACCTTCAATGTTAAACAGCAAGGCATCAGAAATCGATAGCTTGATGGTTGAGCGTGCAAGCTCATTTAACTCTTCCCAATCTTCTTATTCCATGTCTGCGGGCTTTGCCCCTTTGGTTTTAATCAGCTTTGCCTGCTTCTTTTGCAACAGGATATTGTAGCATTGTTTTTGCCAAACTGCAAAGTTATGTGCTCCTTCAAGCTTCTTTATGTGCATGAGATTACTGCTGTCATTGCTGCCAGCCATAATTTTTAGCCCAAATGTGACAAAAAAAATCAGCAAACGCAGGCCCAGACTATCACCCAAGTGACCAAGGTACAAACAGGTACCGACCAACAATAAATGACCACGTAGAAGCATAGATTTCAGATCTGTAATTAAATTCTCAGAAGCACCAAACCATGTGCTATAGCATTCCACAACTGATTATAGTTTTTCCAAGGGCATATATATCACATTACATGAGAAATCCCAAATTTTAGCTGCAATTTCTGTTGTACATGTACCTACAGGCATAAAATTTGGCACGCACGATCAAAAGCCCCAAATTTTTGTGCTCAAAGCATCAACCACACATCTGCATTTTCTCTGTCATGCATAGAACATGTCAATTTTGCCAAAACAGAGCAATTTCAGCAAAACCCCCAAAATTTCCAAGTGTTGGATGTCCAAATTACATGGAATTGAACTTGCATGTACATAAAATGACCAAATAGTGCATAAATTTTTTCCAAACTACAAAAGCCCCAAATCGCACGGGGTCCAATATGCATCAATGTCGAGAAATTGGGTTAATTTCAGCCCAATTTGTGCATGTACATGAAAAGCCCCAAATATCAGAGGCAAAATGTCACAAATTCCTACAAATTTTGAGACAAATAAAAGAGTTTCAATTGAAATAATTGCATGTCCAAATGATATCTGGAATTGAACTTGCATGTATCATCTTCTGATTAAAGATCATCAATGGCTGCTTACTAAAGCTAATACTGTATGGGGATTGTGTAAATCTCAGTAATGGTGGAAGATAACTGTGATGGAGGGCTGGTTGAACAAGACACCTTTCAAATGCAAGGTCTTTCTTTGGAGGGTGATGATTGGTGGTCTTCCTCTTGCTTCAGCCCTTTCCAAGCGTCGAATCTCCAACAGCAATTGTTTCTTTTGCACCACCAGTGTGGAATTGGCCCGTCATCGATTTATTTCTTGCCCTCTCACTAAGAAAATCTGGTTACTCTTGTCAGCGGTTTGACGAGCAGTGGTTGGTTTCTCGCTAAGCCCTTTTAATTGGGTTTTTGTGCGGCCCAAATACCCCACACCGGCACAGTCGCATATGAAGATCTTGTTTCACTTTCTTAGATACTAGGTCTGTTGGCACAATTGGACCATTCAAAATGCTTTTCTTTTTTATTCAGCCTTTAATGTTCAGGGACATATTGCTAGGCTTAAAGGTCTCTTGCATTGGCAGATAGATCTCATTTGGCACTCTAACTTACTCCCTCTGGAGGACTTACTTCTCTGGCATATGGCAATTTCCTCTACGTCTTTGCCATGATTTTTGTAACTCTTTTGTCGTTTAGTACTTTATAAATATAACATCCATTATGAAAAAAAAAAGAAAGAGAGGTTTTTTCCTCGACACTACTCCTTCCTAACATTGTTGAGCCTAGGGTTTGTCAGAGCCTACAATTATCAAGAACGAAGGTTGATCATTGATAGAGTTACAACTTATGATGAAAACTATTGCCCTGGTATGAAGCATTGTTTTTATTTTGGTTGTTTATTTTGGATTTGTCCAAGAGTAACTCATCAAATGGTCTTCTTTGAAGCCTTTCCATCATAATCTCTGTTGTGGCTGTGAGACACTGCCATGACCAAAAAGGAGAAAGCTATTTACCAATTGCAAATATACTTAGCAGATTGACTTGGTTCATTGAACAATGTGAGCAAATATATGCATCATGTCCACCCATTCCTTCCTTTTCTTTGGCTGGATTTTTCTGTTTTGTGTTATTTTATATTTGTTGGACAAAGTAGATTTGGCACTAGCACTTTGGAATCTGGAGCTTGATATGCACAAACCCAATGTCATGGCAAGTCCTTATGGTAGGGCCGTAAATTTGTTATTTATTATAGTGATGATCAAAGGTAATCTGAGCATACTTCTTAGTTCTTTTGTAAATACTATCATTCCATCATAAAAAGTTAGTTCCATCATAAAAAGCTAATAGGAGCATCTGCTTTTAGGGACTCCTTGCACAATAAGAGGAGATATGAATTCATACAAGATTGCATTATACTCATTTTAGGAGTTCTGTCAATTTGTGAACTTAGAATACAACGCAAATGTTGTGTTAATGAGGAAGTAGCTATTGCAGAGAGCTTGTTTAGTAAACTGGCCATAGCCTAAGGTTCAAAAGTTTCAAAGTTTTTCTCGACTGTAGATAGTTCACTCAGTCCTAGAGACACTCTCATTGCCTTTTCAAATTAGAAGGGTCTTTTGTGTGATTGTTCAACGATCCTAAAGGACTTGCATATCTATGAAAAGCATTCTTGTATGCATGCAAAAATGTGGATACTATGATCCTCTTGGTGTACTGCTGCTCTGGATACATGGGCAAAGATTACCAGATGTGTTCTTAAGTGGAGGACAAGGTGTGTGCCTGATACTAACTTTAGAATATCGATGGAACTTAAGAGCCTAATGTAGTTGGATGGGAATTGCAAGAAACTGTGTGTGGCCAGATGGCATTGGACGGATGCCACTGGTTGTTGATTGCAACACAGGCTAATGAGCTATAGGTGATGCAAATATTGAGCTATAGATACTATATGGAAGGCTAAACCAGGCTCTTGACTGATCCAATGGGAGAGGTTGCATGAATTATTTGAAGGGTGTGTTTGTGGACCTTAAGGGCTTATTGAATTTTGTCATTTTCCTTGAATTCTTGGAAACTCAGTCCTGATATCACTGATTGCAACTTGCATGTTATTTCCATGTACTTGCCCTCACTGCATGCAAGCTATAAACATTGTTTTTTAGGTTGTTTTCTCTTTCTATATTATGCAATCCCTTAGTTTGATAGCCTTGTACTCTAGTCTCCAATTAGAGATGGACTGAACAGGGTTGTCGCATATGATATCAAAGGCAAAGGTCGACTTAAGACACATGATTCTTGCTTACTAATTCTTAGATAGGGCCATATCCTCGATCATGGTTGCATCCTCCACTTCTTATCCACCACATTCACCCAAATGTCATCATTGCATCAGGTCACATGGCTCTCTTCTTCATTCTTATACTTTTTTGCATGAAGCTTGCAAGTAGCAAGAGATTGGAAACAGTGCTCATGATTGGACCTGTGACAAGTGATGGAGAGCTTGTGTGCATCCCTTTTGCCATGATGTGGGCTGGGGCATAATCTTCTTTGCCTCATGCATATACTCAACTTTTTTTCTTTTTTGGAATAGGTTTCTCATGGACATCTATTGGCATCTCCCAATTGAACTAGAGATTTTGACTTGGACATCTTAGAAGATGGGAGCAAGCTCTATGATCCTAGCAAGCAGAAAATTTTACTTGCTCACTAAACCTAGATTTGTGCAACCGTGTTAGGATGCTAGTAGGGAATAGAGGCCTTAATCTAGAGCTATTGGTTGCAATACTAATGGAAAAAAATGGAAGGGGCTACCCGTGTGTTTTAGTTGATGTCACTTGAGTTGTGTGAAGATGCTTGAACTGTGCATCTTCAAGGTGTGTAGTTGATTCTTTGTTTAATTAATATATGCAATATAGAGAATATTTGAGTTATGTGATGCAAAAATGTGTATTCTACTTATTGCTCATAACAAGTTCTAAATGTGCATGCTAACATTAGAAGATTCTCTCATAGAGGTAGGTAGTGGCAATCGTAGAGGTTTGTACTAGCAGATCTACATGGGTCACTTTTTCTAACTAACAGTTATATGGGGGACCAAATTACTGAGCTCGTAAAAATGTATTAATTCTATATTTGTGTTTGCCCTTCCTTTCGTCTAGATGATGATCAGTTCACCATGGGGTTTTCTAGTTGCTACAAAACCATAGCTTATCCACCAAGATAGTTGTCGGCTGCTTTTCGTCCTTCCATCATCCCTGCACCACCTTGGCCTTTACACAGGGCTGCCAAAAGGCGAAGTCTTTCAGAGAAGGAGCTCTCATCCATCATTGCACTCTTGCTTGTGGCCTCAATAGTCTTCTCGGATGCCTAATCTGTTGAGATATCAAGCTCCACTCGTGATATGCCAGGGTGACCATTGTGCATTTATGTCACCAACTTGTCAGTTGCAGATGCGGTTGGTACACCGCCCATGAATAATAGCTAGATGACAACTATCCTTATCTACTCTAGTTCGTGGCTCAGTTAGTATGCCACCTTAGTTAGTTGAGTTTGGTTTGACACCCATATATAGGGTTCTTCTATTTCTTTGTACTTGAGTTCTTTTGGCTTACACAACTAAGAAGAGAAAAATTGTTTTCAGCCTCCACCTTTGTGTGTATTCCCCCATTGTGCAAGCAAGAAAGCTACAAGTGAGACTCCTTCCTTCTCTCCCACAATCTTGACATGGTATCAGAGCCTTGTTCGTGGTAAGGAGCTCAAGAAAGCAAGCCAAGCTCACGGTGTTCTGCTAAGAGGAGCAGTGTTGCTTTCATTTTCTGTTTTGGGAGCAAGTCTCTGCAGGCAGCACAGCCAGAAAGTGCAGGAGTGCATTGTCTCAGGTTGAGATGCCCTTCGCGGTGAAGCAAGAGTGCAGTATATGTTGCGGGTGAGGGCTTTGGCCTATGGCGACCTTGTTTTTTTTATTTGAGGCCATTTCGGGGCCTGTTTTGGAGGCGGAAGTTTTCTACACGCACTCAGGAAAAGGCCCTGTTTTATGCTATGCGACCACTGTTCTACAGGTCGGTGAAAAGTTACCACATAAATTGCATCGTATGCTTGTGTGCAGAGACGCCGGGAGTTACAGAATCATCCTTGGTTCCTGTTTATGCAAAATCGTCACTAGAAAGTGACTGTGTGGTCAAATACCACTTTCCCCAGTTTTGTAGATTTGCCCTTGTGAGGGTGAAGCTGTGTTTTTTGCAGTGACAGAATTTTTTGCAGTGTTCTGTGATGGCATCTGATTCTCTTTCACAGATTGTAACTAAAAAGCTTGATAAGAACAACTTCCAAGCATGGAAGTTTAGAATGAAGAATTTCCTTATGGGAAAAGGATATTGGGAATTTGTTGCAAGAAATGAAGAAGATCTAGTTCTTCCTGATGTTCCCAATCAACAGCAAATGTAGGCATTTAAAGTATGGTATGAGAGAGCCAGGAAAGTTATGTATTGGCTGTCTATCAGCATTTCAGACTCTATGGTTGTGCATATTCAGCATGCAAGTACGCCAAAGGAGGCATGGGATACTTTGTCAAAAATGTATAGCACAAATACGCAAGCCAAGAAAATGCAGCTCAAGCAAGAGTTGCATAATGTGCAAAGAGAAAATATGAGCATCAATGACTGCCACATGAAGGTGAAGAAGATTGCACATGCACTTGCTTCCATTGGGTCACCAGTGGAAGATGATGATTTAGTTTCTGTGACCTTGAATGGTCTAGGAAAGGATTATGCACAGTTTCGAACATCCAGTTCCGCCCGTGAAAGATTTCTTGATTTTGAGGAGTTGATTGCTCTTCTAATTTCTGAGGAGTAGAGAAATGGTGGTGCATCTTCTTCAGGAGGAACTTCAAAAGAAGCTGTCTTCTACTCAAATGCTAGAAGAGATAGAGGCAGAGGTAGAGGAGGCCGATTTGGAGGCCGTGGTAGAAATCAGAATATGCAGCAAACTCAAGAAAACCAGTCCTATGGAGGAGGACGTGGTAACTCTAGAGGCAGGGGGAGCCAAAGAGGTCGTGGTGGATGGCAAAGAGGCCAAAATGCAAATAGTAATGTTGAATGCTACTACTGTGGTAAAATGGGTCATATGGATAAAGACTGCTATAAAAAGCAGAGTGACATCATGAATGGAAAACTGCAACAAGGGAATTATACATCTTCTAGTAGACAGGGTGATGACATAAATGAGCATTTGTTTATGGTGCAGCACATGAATAATTCTGTGACAAGTGTAGAAGAAAGCAACGATGTATGGTATGTTGACTCAGGTGCATCAAACCACATGACAGGTCATGCAGAATGGATGGAGAATGCAAGGAAAATGGAAAAACCAGGATTTGTGGAGACTGGTGATGATACTGCACATCCTATTGTGCAGATTGGAAAAATTCCTTTGTCTATGTAGGATGGGAAAAAGAAATACATGTCCGATGTATTTCATGTCCCGAATATCACCAAGAATCTGGTTTCTGTTGGTCAAATGGTTGAGTAGGGCTTGCAGGTCAAATTTAATCCTCATGGATGCTTTGTTGAGGATATGAAAAATAAAGGTCGCTTGATAGTAAAAGGAAAGAAGAAGGGCAGAATGTTTACGTTGGATGTAGACATGTCTGAATTGAGTGCAGTAATGTTTGCACATGGGACCGGTGTAGTTGCAGATATTGATATCTGGCATAAACGCATTGGTCATGTTAATGTACAGCGACTTAAATCAATGCAGGCCCAAAATATTGTTGCAGGATTGCCTAAATTCAAGGTTGTAGAAATGCATAAGGTATGTGAGGCCTGTCAGTTTGGAAAACATGCAAGGAAACCATTTCCTAGACATGTTCAAGAGAGTAAGAAGCCATTGGAATTAATCCATTCTGATGTGTGGACTGCTAAAGCTGCATCTCTTGGAGGCTGTCATTATTTTGTCACTTTTATTGATGACTATAGCAGAAAAGTTTGGGTGTATTTTATTAAAAAGAAAAGTGAAGTTTTTGGGCATTTCAAAACTCTTAAAGCTATGGTTGAAAAAGAAACAGGCCTGCAAATAAAATGCCTAAGGTCAGATGGAGGGGGAGAGTACCTCTCAAATGAGTTTGCAAGGTTCTTGCAGGAGCATGGCATAAAGCAGCAATATTCATGCAGTCATATCCCACAACAAAATGGAATTGCAGAAAGGAAAAACAAGCATATTGGAGAGGTATCTCGTGCCATGCTCAAGGAAAAAGACTTGCTAGATTTTTACTGGGATGAAGCAGTTGCTACAGTAGTCTACATAATGAACACGACTCCCACTGTAGCAATACATGGGATGACTCCAGAGGAGAGGTATACTGGTAGGAAACCAGATATTTCTCATTTGAAGATTTTTTGTTGCATTGCCTATGTTCATGTGCCAGATGAGTTGAGATCCAAGTTGGATCCAAAAACTGAGAAGTGCATCTTTATTGGTTATTCTCTGCAGCAAAAAGGGTATAGATGCTATAGCCCTTCTACTTGTAAGTTTACAGTGAGCAGAGATATTGTTTTTGATGAGATGAGTAGCTGGTATAAACCAGTAAATGTGATTGATAATGTAGATGCACAAAATGGTAATGCTGCACAGAATTCACAGTAGCAGTCACAAGATATTAGTGGACCTGGAGCGTCCTCTAGCAGTGGTTCACATTCTTCGCCACGGAGAAAGCCATGGATGAAGAAATGGATGCCTTGGAAGCAAATTCTACATGGGAGTTGGTATCTTTACCTAAAGGTAAAAATGCAATTGGTTGTAAGTGGGTTTATAAGGTGAAGCACAATGCAAATGGTTCTGTGAACAGATACAAGGCAAGATTAGTAGTCAAGGGTTATGCACAAACATATGGCATTGACTATGAAGAAACATTCAGTCCGGTTGCAACGATGGCAACCGTAAGAGCAGTCATTGCTATGGCTGCATCAAAGGGATGGTCTTTACATTAGATGGATGTAAAGAATGCCTTTTTGCATGGTGATTTGCAAGAAGAGGTCTATATGGAGTAGCCACCAGGTTATGTGCATGCTGTTCATCCTAAGTTTGTTTTTTGCATGTTGAAGAAAGCATTGTATGGCTTGAAGCAAGCACCTAGAGCATGGTCTGACAAGATAGGACAAAAAAATTCACTATTGGCTTTCAG
Source organism: Lygodium microphyllum (assembly GCF_053477565.2). Taxonomy (NCBI): domain Eukaryota; kingdom Viridiplantae; phylum Streptophyta; class Polypodiopsida; order Schizaeales; family Lygodiaceae; genus Lygodium; species Lygodium microphyllum. The sequence goes on from NC_141141.1 coordinate 42,637,794, forward strand.
ATTTCCAAGGCAGACTTCTCACTTTATGTGAGAAAAACAGAGAAAGGTAAATTATGCTGCTTGTCATTTATGTTGATGATTTGATTATGACAGGTGACAGTGATGAAGATATCCTTCATGTGAAAATGCTATTGAAGCAGAAGTTTGAGATGAAGGATTTGGGAGAGTTGTGTTATTTCTTGGGCATTGAGGTGATTAGATCACCAAGTGGGATACAGCTCTTGCAGAGGCAGTCTGGATTGGACATGCTGTCCAAATATGGGATGACAAGCTGTAAGCCTATTTCAGTTCCTTTGGAGTAGAATGTGAAGCTGAGCGCAGATGCAGGTGAGCTTCTGGAAGACCCTACTATGTACAGACGCATAGTAGGAAGTTTGATTTATATGACTATTACCAGGCCAGATTTGAGCTATGCTGTTGGATTGGTAAGTCAGTTTATGCAGGCTCCAAGGAAACCACATTTGGATGCGGCTAGACGCATACTCAGGTATGTGAAGTCCACATTGCAGTATGGACTACTTTATGAGACTGGGGTTCAGATACAGTTGCATGGATACACTGATGCTGATTGGGCTGGTAGTATTTCTGATAGACAATCTACCAGTGGATATGTGTTCTCTTTTGGGAGTACTGCAGTCACTTGGAGCAGCAAGAAACAGCCTACAGTTGCCTTATCGAGCACAGAGGCTGAGTATAGGGGTGCAGCAATGGCTGCATGTGAGGTAGCTTGGTTGCATAAGCTACTTTATGATATGCATTAGCCTACAGATGGGCCAGTTGTCATTTATTGTGACAACATGAGTACTATACACTTGGCAAATAACCCAGTCTATCATGCTAGAACAAAGCACATTGAGGTACATTATCACTATGTGCGGGAGAGGGTTTTACTAGGTCTTATTGATCTAGTTTATGTTAGCACAGAGGATCAGGTAGCTGACATATTTACGAAGGCATTGGGCGCAGAGAAGCTGCGCAAGTTCAGAGACCTGCTTGGTGTGCAGGAATTGGGATTGAGCTCGAGGGGGAGTGTTGAGATATCGAGCTCCACTCGTGATATGCCAGGGTGACCGTTGTGCATTTATGTCACCGACTTGTCAGTTGTTTTGCAGATGCGATTGGTACACCGCCCATGAATAATAGCTAGATGACAACTATCCTTATCTACTCTAGTTCGTGGCTTAGTTAGTATGCCACCTTAGTTAGTTGAGTTTGGTTTGAGACCCATATATAGGGTTCTTCTATTTCTTTGTACTTGAGTTCTTTTGGCTTACACAACTAAGAATAGGAAAATTGTTTTCAGCCTCCACCTTTGTGTGTATTCCCCCATTGTGCAAGCAAGAAAGCTACAAGTGAGACTCCTTCCTTCTCTCCCACAATCTTGACATAATCATCCAAGTGTATGACAAATGTAGCACCATATAAGATGCATAAGCATGTCTTTCCATTTCACACCATCAAGATGTGCGCTTGTGGAATGACATCATATGTGCATGTGTGCATCATTGGCAAGCTATGAAGGCTTTTCATCTCTTTGATTGAATGCACCATGAGGCAATTTTCCACCTGGTAGAGATACTCTTGTATGCATCCTTTCTGTCTGCATCACCGAGAGAGAACTTGCAAGAGGGAAATGATGCCATATGCTTTCTGTTCTTAAGGGATCAGATTGCAATATTATCCTAGCAATTGCAACTGTGAGCATGTATAGTAACCATAATTGCATCATTGAAGCACATTTGGTATTCCAAAACTTTACTGGTGCGAGATGCCGTCTCATGGAATGCCATGATTTCTGCTTACACACAATGTGGTATGGGCGACGGATGCCTTTGTTTGTATGTTATGATGTTGCAAGAGGGAGTTCTACCTAACAAAGCCACCTTCAATGCTATCATATGTGCAACTAATCAAGGATTAAGATATTCTAAGAGGTCAACGAGACACAATCTCATCACATTTGTTGGCTACTACTTTGTTAAAAATGTATACCAGACGTGGATATGCAGACCATGCAAAGAAAGTTTTTGACCAAATGTTTGTATGTGACATGATCTCATGGAATGCGATGATATCCAGTTGTGTATAGCTCAGTCTGGTTGATTATGCATTTCATCTTCTCTATGAAATGCTGCAACAAGAGCTGTCCCTGAATAGGAGTACTATAATCAACATCTTTGATACTTGTGCAAGTGGGGAATATTTATTGGAATGCATGCTTGCTCATGCTTACCTAATAGAAAGTGCATCTAAACTCAACGCTGTTATTGGAACTATAATTGTTGATATATGTAAAATGAGTGGCAGTTTTAAAGATTCCTTGAAGACAATCTTCTAGAACAAAATGTAGTCATGTGGAATGTAATGATTTCAGCATATGTTGATTAGCGTTATGAAAGGCATGTACTTGAATTTCTCAATTCAATGTAGAGCAAAGATGCGTATCCTGATCAAACTACTTATATCATTATACTTGATGCATGTTCTAACCTTATGGATTTGGTGAAAGGAGAAAAAATCCATGCTAGCATAGTGCTATAAGGGCTTGATTCATTAAACCCCATTGTAGCTTCTCTTATTCAAATGTTAGGAAACTATGACAGTGTTTCTGTTGTAATTAGTATGTTAAAGAGAGCTCCTACTAAAAACATTCATGTATGTAATGCAATCTTGGTAGTCTACATACACAATGGTCTATTTATTAAAGCATATAGTACTTACAAGGAAGTTGTTGAGATGAGTAATTCTTGACAATGTAACCTTTATCAATTTACTTTCTGCTTGTGCTATTGAGGGTAACCTTCATAAAGGTAAATGTTTCCACTCAAGCATCATTGTGTTTGCTCTTTTATAGAGACGTTTTTGTATTCAATTCACTTTTGAATATGTAAGGTAGGTGTAGCAATTTAGAAGATGCTTGTTCATTGTTAGAAAAATGTTAGACCATGATTTAGAATTATGCTCTTCCATAATTGCAATACGTGTTTGACATGGATAGGGCAAGCTAGCTTTTCAACTTTTTGAATAAATGCATTTGGAAGAGCAACATCAACTTGCATTCTTGATGTTGTCGTTGAGTTGGCATTAGTTGACGTCTAAAGTACTCATATGCATATAATCAACATGGTATTAGATACAGATCTCATTTTATCAAATGCTCTTGTCAATGCATATAGTAGGTTTGTCGTTATCCATGGTGCAAGATGTGGTGATGACACAATTTCAAAATGGGATGTTGTAACTTAGAATACGCTAATTTTTGATCATGTCCAAAATGGTGATTTAGAGAAGGCTCTCAACATTTTTAGTCAAATGAACTAGGAGAAGGTGGACCATGATTGTATTATACATAGTGGTTTTGACTCTAATGTCAATATAATATCTACTCTTATAGTTATGTATGGAAAGCTAGACTACTTGGAGGATGCTCATAAAGTATTCAATCTCATGGTTGAACACAATGCATTGTCATGGAATGCTTTGATTAGGCTACATGGGAAATATGACTACAATCTAGAAATAATTCAATTGTTTCATTAGACACAAGTTGAGGGTGTTTTTCTCTATAAGGTTTGCTTTCTTTTCAATCTTAGCGTTTGTGAAGGAAGTTTATTCTTAGACTAGATCCATGTTCTTTTTGAGAACCGTACAACTTCAACATCACTTTGTTGGGTCCTTGGCCTAGGTTTAGGATTCCTTTGAACCAATCAACAATTCTTGGTGGTGCTTCAAATAACCATGGTCTTCCCAACCAATGGAGAATAAGAGGTCCCATAAGAGTTTAGCCTCATGAGAGTGGGATTTTGACACATGAAAAATGCCAGAAAAGTGACAAATGATGCTAAAATAAGGCAGAATTCAAAGCTTGAAGGAAGTGGAGGATGTAGATTTGATAAAAATGATTGCATGCTAGTTGAAAGGGGTATCTTGGAGTGGAAGCACGAAGCGAAAGCAAGAGCTATGGTGGAAGGAGAGAGAGAGAGAGAGAGAGAGAAAGAGAGAGAGAGAGAGAGAGAGAGAGAGAGAGAGAGAGAGAGAGAGAGAGAGAGAGAGAGAGAGAGAGGGAGGGAGAGGATGTGGAAACTCCAATAGTCACAATGTGTGACTAGCTTTTCCTTTATTTAAATGTTACTTAAAGAATAAAAATAAAGTGATAGTAGTGGATGCCTACTACTTGCAGTGTACATGTGTGTGGGTAACTAATACATGGTGTGGGTATTGTTAGTATAACTAATATACAAGCGGTTAGGCATATGCATCTCTACCCCCAACAACCTTCCACTTCATGGCAAATGTATCTCAGTGAAGAGCGAAAAAGAAAGAAAATAAAACGCTACAGTATGTACATACAGTACAATACAACGAGGAATAGAAATCATCTCATCCAACACTTATCAACTTCTTGAGAAAGGCAAAGCGTTACGTTGAGAGACTTTTAGCGAGTAGATTTGCAAGATTTTGGTTAGTTGAGATTTTGACAAGCTCAATAAACTTGGCCTCAATGATGCCTTGAATAAAGTGGTAACACACCTCAATGTGCTTCGTCTTCGCATGAAATATCAGATTCTTGGCTAACTAAATAGCACTCATAGAATTTGAATGCAGTGTAGGGACCACATAGGTAATGCTAAGGTCTGCCATCAGATGGCCTAGCTAGAGTGCCTGCTTGCAAGCCTTAGTGGCTACAATATACTTTGTTTGTGTAATAGAGAGGGTCATGCTTTTTTGCACCATAGATATCTAAGAAATGATACCTCTAGTAAAGGTGAAGACATAGCCAAAGGTGGACTTTCTATTGTCTACATGTCTTGCATAATTAGAGTCATTGTGTATCCCATGACTTCTGTATCTTGGCCACCATGACATATGCACATAGTTAATGTGTCATTTAGGTATCTCATGATACCCTTGATGGCATCCCAATGTCGTTTGACAGGTGTAGTTATACAACATGCCACAACTCCCACTATAAATGCTATGATAGGGTGAGTGGTTATCATGGTATACATTAAACTGCCCACTGCGAATACATAAGGGATCTTGGCTATCTCGGCCTTTTGCTCATCAGGCTGCAGATAATCAGCTTGACTAACCTTCACTGAGAAGGTAAAGGACAACCAATAGGCTTAATATCCTGTAGATGAAACCGCTTAAGGATCTTCTGGATGTACTCCTTCTGCAATAAGTAGAGGAGCCCCTTAGAGTGATTGCATGCAATATGCATCCCAAGAATATTGAAGGCTTATCCCATGTCCTTCATCTCAAAGCTCTTCTTGAGCTGACCTTTCAAGGCATCCAACTCATCATGAGCACTCCTAGCAATCAATATATCATCCATGTAGAGGATCAAAATCATAAGGTTGCCATCATGAGCCTTTTTTGAGTATAAACATAGATCCATATCACTTCGGGAATATCCCCGTGAGTGCATAAAGGCATCAAACTTGTGGTGCCATTCCCTAGGTGCCTGTTTAAGGCCATAAAGGCTCTTTCTCAATCTACACACTAGGTGGTCCCTGCTAGGTTTTGCAAAGCCAGTAGGCTTCTCCATGTAAATCTCATCATGCAAGTCCCCCATGAAAAACAACCGTCTTGACATCCATCTAACAAAGATCCAAGTCAAGCTGAGCAACCAAAGTTGGTACCAAACGTAGGGTAGTCATATTCACAATAGGAGAAAAAACTATGTCAAAGTCTATACCATGCTCCTGCTTGAAACCCTTTGCAACCAATTTGGCCTTGTACGCTGGCTTGGGATGTCCAAGGGTACTTTTCAACTTATACATCCACTTGCATGGCAAATCACACTTTCCATTAGGCAAAGGAATCAAGTCCCATGTATGATTTTTCTGCAGTAAGTCATACTCTGACTGCATGTTCCTCTCCCAAGAGTGACTATCACCTCTGCACATGGCCTCATCATAAGTAAGAGGCTCACCAACATTTGTCACCATAATAGAATTCATAGAGGGCTCAAATTGCACATGCTGTCATCTATCTCTAGTAGATGGCCTCAAAACAAGCTGGGAGGCTTGGACATCCTATGAAGCAATAGCTTATGTTGCAAGCTACCTAACAAGCTATATTGTAGTAGTAGGCTCCTCTTGAAATATCGCCCTACATACCTCAATAACATACTTAGGTTGCTTATGCATTTTCTCCCCATGAAAAATAACATCATGGATGTAGATAACATTCTAGGTTTGCGGATCCCATAGGTGATAGCCCATCTCACTTGTATCACCATAACTAGAGAATATACATTTCCTAAACTTAGGATCCAACTTATTGCACTTGTCCTTGGGAACATAGAAGAAAGCCTCACAACCAAAGATACACAAATGAGCATAAGAGAGGTTTTCCAAGCCATATCTCCTCTACAACTTGATAGTCAAGAGCAGTACATGGGGACTGAAATATCAAGTGGATAACAATAGTAACTAACTCACTTAAAAAATGATGTGGTAAGCATGCTTGTCTAAGCATACTGCGAACTCACTCGTGAATTGTTCTATTCATGCGCTTAGCCATATCATTCTAGGGTAGGGTGTATGGGGCGATCAAATGATGCTTAATACTCCTCTTGTCACAAAACTGCTCAAAGGCTTTAGAGACATACTCACCCCCATTGTTTGAACTTAGGCATTTCAGCCTATACCTAGACTAGATCTCAACTAAAGCAAGCCAACGCTGAAATGTAGCCAAGACTTCCAATTTCTGCTTAATAGTATATGTCCATATCTTATACACATAGTCATCAATGAAAGTAACAAAATATTACATGCCACCTAATGACTTGCAGGGCATGTGACCACGTATATCCTAATGAACGAGAGCCAATGGGTCACCCATGCATGCCATACCAAACTTTTAATGCATATTATGTGTCTGCCTACCAAATAAACAATGATCACAAGACTAAAAGCACTTATGGTCAAGGGACAAAAGATACTGCAAGCGGGTAAACATTTTCATTCCTTTCAAGCACAAGGTAATGATCGCAAAGAGATACATGTGAAATTGCATCCAGTACCAAAATATAGTCAATTGGCCTATATATAAGCAAGGGGTAGAGAGTATGGGATTTAACACCATGTGCAATGACAAGATTTCCACGAGTAATCTTCCATGAGGAATCACCAAAAGAAACTACATAACCTGTATTATCCAAAGTGCTAGCAAACATGCAACCTGAACCAATGTGGACATTACCAACTATCTCTAATACCAATGTGGACATTACCAATACCAACTATCTCTAATACCAAGTCCTTACCCAAACAGATAGATTCAATCAAATTGCGACAAGAGTGGAACCACTCTCTATGAGGGGTCACACGAAAGAAAGCCCTTGAATTTATTAGCCCATACTGAGTATGCCCTGATAAAGCATTAGTTAACTATGAAGTATCAAGAGAAGAAGTTACAAGTATGAAATCATCATCAAAATCAATCTACATAAAATTAATCTCTTCAATCTTAATACTTGACTTGCTAGGAACAATGTTGCGATTATCATTTTTGTCATGTACTTTACCCTTGCCATTTTCCTTGTGCATTTTATGTCATTGTGATCAAATATGCCTTGCTTTCCCACAGTAATGATAAGTCAATGAGGACTTATGGCCATGGGACTTACTGCGAGATTGTCCATGTGACTAAGAGTGAGACTGTTGAGAGTCTCTCCCACAGTGATCATTATCGCACCTGCCATTATTTCCTCTAATTGTCAAAGCATGAGAGGTGTGGAAAGCATCGACATTCTTTTTGTTAACCTCTTCATTCAAGAGTGCACCCTTTACACCTTGTAAGTCTAGCCCATCAGTAGGCATGTTTACACACATAGCAGTACAAAATGTATCCCATGATTTAGGCAATGTAGCCAAGAGGAATAAAGGGGGAGATTGCCCTTAAATTCAATCTCTTGCGAAGAAAAATGATTGAGAATAGAATGAAACTCATTTAATTGGACTAACATGGAAGTGTCCTCCTTCATGCAAAGGTCCATGAGTTGCTTTAGCTAGTACATCTGAGAAGCGGGGCTTTGTTTGTCATATACATTGTGAATCTTTTCCCATAAGTCTCATATAAACTATCCATCAAAGACAACATTATAAAACACCTACTTAGAGAGGGACAAGATGATGGTGGATCTATATAGCTCATCTATTTCAGCCTAATCATTTGCATCAATATGTTTGGGATTGACACCCTCATGTTTCAAACACTTAACCTACATTTTTTGCACTAAAACTTGCTAGATTTGGGCCTTCCAATGGTTGTAGTTAGTGCCATCCAACTTGTCAATATTAAAGATAACACTATCATTGGAACCACTAGCCATACTAAGACCAAGTAAAGGCACAAAAGGGCAAAACAGGTTGCTGTAATAACTATCAACATGTGTGGCAAAGAGTGGTTAGCTAGGGCTTGCTAGAAAATTTTTAGTAGTACTTTAGAGAGAGATGTAGCTTTCTAGAATGCAATGCTCATAGCATAGACTAGGAATATGATTGAGGCTTGTAACTTGTTTGCTCAAATGTAGAGATATATGGATCAAATATGATTACCTTTCTTGTTATGTTGAATTTGGAGGTCATATTAATTATATGCTTTAGGCAGGCTAGCTTGGTTTATCTAAATAGAATCTATGATGTTGTTATTGGTTTTGTTTGCCCTTGCCACACATGAAGTTTTAGACAATTGAAAAAATAGATGAGTAAGAGGGTGTAACTATAGATTTGGATGACTCATCTATGTGTTTGGTGTTAATAGATTGAATAACAAATCTTCGATATCAATGATGAAACAAGGCTCTAATGCTTCCATTTTTTGGATGAGCTTTAGGGTTTTCCTTGTCTGTGTGTGTAATTCTTCTATGTAAATAGCTTTGTTAAAAGGGTTTTCATGTGGACAAGAATTTGACTCTCAAACTAGTCAACAAGAGTCACAAAATGATCACATCCCTATCTTCATCCATTTAAGGTATTTACAAGCTCTAAGCTCCTCGATACCTAAGTAATATGACAATATCATGCTTGGCTTATTCCACCACTTGACTTATGGCCATGAATATCAGTGGTATTTTAAAAGTACTTGAGATATGAAAGAAGCATCAGTAAGCAAGCAAAGCAAAGTTCCTCCAAATAGTTTTTCAAAAATAATGTGAAATATATATTTAAAAAGTGAGATATTTACATCTACTCACATTGTGGGTGATGCGAAAGTACTTGAGATATGAAAGAAGCATTAGCAAGCAAGCAAAACAAAATTACTCCAAATAGTTTTTAAAAAATAATGTGCAATATATATTTAAAAAGTGAGATATTTACATCTACCACTTTGTGGGTGATGCGGCATAGCTAAGTTAGTTATTCTGCTTCAAAAACTTGGCTACTGTCCTAAACATGGAAGGCGGCATTATGTTTGGTAGGATGTCTTGCTTTATCTCCATGGCTTCTCTGATGGTAAGGAAGAGGTTCTTGTTGTTTTGAGTGGCTTGCGAAGGTCTTCCATGTTTAGGGCAATACTCCAAACACATTCAAAGGGGAAAAAAGAAAAGAAAAAGAGAAGGGCAATGCTCTAATACATCTTCGATATTTTCCACATTAAGGAATATATTTTAAAAAAAGAGTTGGGCAATTTTCACAATTTGAAGCGATGCGGCGACGGAAAAGGGCCTGTCTTTATAAAGAAAAAATCAGTGCTGGCTTAGTTATTTGTTTATTTTCCATCCTTCTGTGCATCTTTCCTTCCTCTTCGTCCCGTCTCCCCCTCTTCCGCATCCATAGCGGAGCACCTGCGCTCATGAAGAGGCCCCCCTCCTCCCTCCCACTTGCCACATGAGGAAGCCCTCCTCCCCCCCGCCATCGCCGTCCCCATCGACATCCCAATCCCCCTCATCCGCTCCCCCATCAGGACTTCCACCCCCTCAGCCCGATTCGCCCCACTCCTCCATCGCCGCTGCCGGCTTCGAGATCACAACTCTTGTCTCAACCCCCCAGAGAATCAGCATCGTCGAGGCCATCGACATCACAGATTTCGCTCCTGGAGCAGCAGATAACCCTCACGAAACTGCTCATCTGGCTGCCGCAGCTTACGTCGAAGCCACAAACCCTAAAGACGGCAGGGCGACCACAGACTTTGCAGTTTCAGCGCAGGGATTTGAATTGGTGAACAAGCTTCAACCAGGCATCGATATTTCGGTCATTGCGAGCCCTACTTCAGGGTCAGTGGGGGGTGATTCACAGGAGGATAACCCTAAACTAGAGCAGCAGGTTACAGATTCCCAGGTGCTCGCAGGATTTCCTCAGGACGCAGACTCTAAGCTGCAGCCTTGCATTTCCGACAGAGAGGTTGAAGAAGCTCCCAAGTGTGATTCAGAGGTTGGAAACTCCAGGTTGTCCTTTTGGTCCTCGTTGGTTGCTCGTGGTTTTACTGCCGCCTGCAGCAGGCCGCCAAATTCGTCCCCCTCTAGTTGGAATGCTGCAGTGAGGCGTGCAGTCACCAGTGGCCCGATGAAACGCCTGCAAGAACGCCTTCTTGGTTCACGATGGGCTACCCCAGCACCATCAAGAAGTGATGTATGGCTTCTGGGAACGTGTTATCCTATGTGTGAGGATGGCTCATCCACTGATCCTACCAGCAGTGAAATTTTTACAGATTTTTTAAGTGATTTCACATCACGAATCTGGTTCACGTATAGAAAGGGTATGCACATATTTACTTGTTGCAGAAGTTCTATGCTAGTTCTGTAGAGCTTGAGTTATTCCAATCTGACAGCATATTATCACAGGTTTTGAAGCAGTAGGGCCTGCCAAGCTAACAACTGATGTTGGTTGGGGTTGCATGCTTCGAAGTGGACAAATGCTTCTTGCACAGGTACTGGTCATCTATATATCTTCATATATTGCCTATAACCTATGTTAGACTAAGTGATTAAATGTTTGAATAACTGTTTGGACAGGCCCTGATCTGTCATTTCTTAGGAAGGGGCTGGCGAAGGATTCCATCTGAGGTAAGCACTGCCTTCTCTGGAGAGGTGGCACTGCACACACTTTAGTCTTTTATGCTTGATGGTGTGACCTCATCCTTTGCAGTTTGGAATGGGCTAGCTGCAGATCAATTTACCTGACTGTTACACCTTATGGAATGAAACTAAATCAAGGGGCTTGGGATGAGATGGGAGTGATGAGGTGGTTTTATTCTTGCAGGATAGCTTATGAGAGTGGTCCACTTTTGGTGATGCAGCCATATGATCGGGAGTACTTGAATATCTTGCAATGCTTTGGAGACTGCTCGGGCCAAGAATCTCCCTTCTCAATACACAACATTTTGGAAGCTGGAGGTCGTTTTGGCTTGGTTGCTGGTTCTTGGTTGGGGCCTTATGCTCTCTGCCGTGCCTTAGAAGCTCTGGCCTATTCTATAAGGGAGTCCAGCACTCTTGAAAATCATGAATCTATACTCCCACTGGCAGTTTATGTGGTCTCAGGTGATGCAGAAGGTGAGCGTGGTGGTGCTCCATGTATTTGCATTGATGATGTTGCAAAGTTATGCTGTTGCAGTAGTAGGGAAGCAGCAGTAGAATGGAGTCCATTGTTGCTGCTTGTACCACTTGTACTGGGCTTAGACAAAGTGAATCCAAGGTGAAGTTATTTCTGGATCATTCTATAAGACAGGATACAAACATTGTTATTTTGTGGGATGCTTTTTGTAACTGTTCAGCTTAGCTGTGTAGAATTGAAAATATTTCAGGAAAGAATATTGCTGAGTCATCATTCTTTGTTTTAGATATTTGCCATCACTATGGGCAACCTTCACCTTCCCTCAAAGTCTTGGGATCGCAGGGGGAAAGCCAGGAGCATCGACATATCTTGTTGGTGTACAAGATGATCAAGTGCTGTACCTCGACCCCCATGAAGTGCAACAGGTATGTTTATTCTTCGAGAAACATATTTGGGTGAAGGTTTATTGCTCAGTCTTGTTCAATCTTTAAATACATTTGTTTATGTTCTCTCACATGTGAGGTCAACAAAATAATGAAAGAGAAAGCTGTGGAGTTTGAAGACACAAGCCGACTGCTATAAGGTGTAAAGGGTTCATTCCTTTGATGAGGAAGACATCTGCCTTGGGCTTTTAAATTCAAAGATTCAATATATTTCTTTGCAAAAAACCCAAATGCAAAGAAAAACAACCATGCACTGATCAATAAAACTGCCTCATTGAAGTTCAATCTGGTCCCCCACAACAAAATACAACCTCAAGATGAGAGAAAACACAGTACAATGGAAGATAACCAACAAATACAAGTGCAGGAGAGATTTCTGTAACGAGTTAAAAGATGGAACTATGACCTTGGGCATCATTTTCCATCACGTGGGGCTGGCTGCAGACTTGCTTTATATTGAATTCCTTCTCCAGTTCCTTGCAAAAATTTTCTTGTTTAGGCCTTCAATTTTCACGATTTTATCCCTTTTTAGTCATGACGTCCTCACTGTAGATCTCTTACAAGTTACAGCAATTGTCTAGAGCTGGATTTTAGATTTGTATTTGGTTGTTCAATTCAGAGGATTTTGAGACATTGTCTAAGGACTTTGTTCTGTTGAAAGCAAAGTTCTTCAGAGGAGGGTTTTTTGCCTGCTTGTCATGGCTAGACTTTTTGGTAGAGAGCTGATGTGCATCTTAGTTGAGGGACTTGAGGGAAAGACAGTACTCTCTCACTGATGAGAATGGGGAATTTTTACTGCCTTGATGACTTACTCCTGTTGCAAGTCTCAATTTTTCCCTATTGAGCAGTTGAGGGTTAGAGGACATCAATGCCCATGTCTTGGAACTTGAATTCAACACTTTGGAGCAGTATGAGGTATGCAAGTATTTGGATTTCTGATGATGTAGCTAATTTCTTAACATAGAAACTGAGAGACCATATCGATGATTTAGACTTGATATGAGAGAGCTTATTTCCAAGGAATCGGAGGTGAGAGACTCTGTTGGTTAGCTGGACTTAACATGAGAGGCAAACCTTTGGATTGATTCCTGTGAATGAGTTGTGGAATGCATAACATTTTCACCTTCTTCTTTTTTTGGGTCTTTGTTTTTTCCCCTTTTCAGCATACATTTAGCTTCGTGCTTCAGATCCTTCGCCCACGTGACCTAGGATGTTCATTTTTTTCAAAATACGTTTTTTGTTTGGCCCTAGGATGTTCACCTTTTCAAAAGAGGTGAATCCGAGGGAGAATTTCCATAGTCAAGCTTCTAGGATCCATGAACCCAAGTGCAATGGTTTATGATCCTCAACCTTAGGAATCATTTCCTCCAAGGTTTTTTGTTTCACATATTTTAATTTACCAAAGCATTATCATACCTTGGTGGCTTTTAGCTCATAATGGCTGGTCACATCTGAACAAAAGAGATGTGTTACCGTGCAATTGGTAGTGTACCTACCTAGAGAAATCCAACCGTTTGATATCCTCTGACTGAAGGATATGTTGCCTGAATGGGCTTTGCACGAGGAGTGATGATTCACTTTTTCCATCATCTGTATTTGATGGATTCTCCTTTAGTGGGTTTTGTGTAGGTACCCACAGCTGCAGTTGTTCATATTTTAGGTGCATACTTCAGGTGGTTCACAACATTAGAGGCTTGTACAGGAGGGACCGTTTTCCCTGTGTGCCATGTCAAATCACATGAATAGATGAAGTATCCATTTATTCAAGGATGCTTTGAGGAAGTCCTTATAGCAGAGGAGTTGGAGCAACCCTGGAGTTGTCTTTTTGACAAACCATCTGTGCTCTTAACAAATGCCTTGATAATGATTATTATGTACAAGCCCCCTCCCCGTCTTTTCCCTTTCATTTTCAAAAAATAAACAGTAGCACCTCCCTTTGTGCATTGCCTCTGTCCAGAGTTATCTAACAACACATGTTTTTGGTTGCATGAAGAATCTTTCCCTGGTTGAATTATTGAATAGGATCATCAAGCTTGCATCAAGTTCAAAGCCATGACTGAAAGTACTGCGTTCTTGTATTTCCTCTTTTCAGAGGTATTCAACAACAGAGTCTTGTTTAATGAAGTATCTTTCCTTCAGTATTATCATTAAATTTGTGCTAGAGACCCAGTTATTTAATGGGAAAGGGGCAGATTGGGTGAAGTCCCTGATAGACCAATGCATGAGCACCAGCAGAGAATAAATAGAGACAAGGGCCTTCTTCTCTTTTGGGATTGGCTGATAAACATTTATGGAGCACTTGGGAAGGTCATTGAATTGTCAAACTGGATTAGTTTGTCTGTTTTGCAGTCAAAGAGAAAGTTTACATATTTGCCGCACACTTGAAAATGCCATAAACTTCTGTTGTATACCTCGATCTTTGGCAAAGTATCTGCAGTTATCTTCCTCCTCGCTTTGGTAATTGATGGTTTTATCTGCTGCAGACTGCTCTGGTGTCAGCTGACAAAATGGATGTGGATACCAGCTCTTACCACTGCAGGTAAAGTGTCTCTAGAGTGGTCACACATGAGAATGATGCTTTAACTTTTATTTCCGAAGGCATTGTGAAATGAGTGCTTTTTGCAGCCAGTGAAAATAAATTTGATGCTGATAATGTTATTGTGTTTTTGACTTTACAGTGTGGTTAAAAAGATGCCTTTGAGTGCAATTGATCCGTCTCTTGCTCTTGGTTTTTATTGCAGGAATCAAGGTCAGTGAGTCCACAAAAACAATTTGCTTTTTCTTTTTCCTTGATTGACTCCCAGAACTAACTTGAAGTTTCTGTTCAGATGAATTTGATGACCTTTGCAATCGAGCAACACAACTAGCTAGGGAATCAAATGGTGCACCGATGTTCACCGTTGTGAAGAGCACCAGCAAAGATGCAGATGTTGAACCTCAGCTAGGGGAGACTCTGTCACCAAGTGAGGAATCTACTTCGCAAGAGGAGGATTGGCAAATTCTTTGATGTCTCATCTGTGTTCATTTTTTGTACATCTCTCGATGGCAAGCTCAAATGAAAAGGAAATCGAGTGGATGGATTTAAATTGATGCTTTGCCTTTGCGAGTAAAATCATTCAAAGAATCACTTCTTTGTACAGGCTAGTTCATTCAATTAAATAAATATATTTCTTGCTGATGTCATTTCCCTTTAATGAATAAAGTTCTTTTAAAGTTTCCTTACTGATCAAATAGTTTTGCACTGTGCACATGCACTTGTGGCTTCAGAACTTGTTTATTCTTAAATTTGTACAGCATTTCCCCTTCATGAATACAGTTTAATTACTGATCGAATAGTTTTGAGGTCTGTACGTGCACTTGTGGCTTCAGATCCCGTTTATTTATAAATTTGTATGTTCCTGTCTGGTGTTAAGGTATACATTAATGCATACCTAGTTGATCATGTTTTGCAGCTGTACTGCGAGACTACTTCAATTCTTCTGTATTACACAAACTGTAGATCCCAGAGGTGTGAGTTAACAATCGCAATTGATATATAGAGAAGTCAAAGCAGACTAGCTGCTCGCTCTTTTCTGCAAGCAGGCACAAACAGGTAGCTGCCAATCTAGCTGTGCAAGCCACTAGCACAATGAGAACCACACCATGAGTTCACTTTATTCTCACCAACTATGTGAAATAATATGAAAGTGGTTGCCGAAAGTTGTGCACTACGACAACCAACAAAACTGCACTTGAATTGTCTTCCACTTTGATAGATGTGCAATTTGATTTTCTTAATACCAGTAGCAAATATTAGGTAGTTAACTTGAGCTTTGCTTCGGACATTATCGAAGTAATGTTTCTATGATATGAAGCAATTGCTTGTAGGTTTCTCCATGATAGAAAATGAATCTTGAAACAAAGGGGGCTAGCTAAAGTTGAGCTGCTTTAATTAAATTGGTGAAAATAATGAGCACCCTTAAAAAGTGGCAATGGTTAAAGGTGATGTGAGCTTTGATTAGTATCATGCAATACCAAATGACACATCATTGACCCTACACTATGAAATGCTTAATTTCATATCACTTTATATACATTTTTGCCTATCATGGCCTTGCAAGTGGAGCAAACTAACAATGTTGGTGAGATCTCCATGATACAAGAGTTTGAGCCACTCATCAAGTTGAAACTCTTCTTAAAGCTCCTAAGGGGTCTCCAACATTGGTCATATTGGCATCATATTATGACAACAAATCATTTTAAAGCATTCAAAAAATGGGATCATGCATCATTGACGTTGCCTTGGCTATGACATTGTGTCATTTGCCCTCTTAAATCCATGCGTGCCAATCATCAAAGTTATGACAACAAATCATTTTAAAGCATTCAAAAAATGGGATCATGCATCATTGACGTTGCTTTGGCTATGACATTGTATCATTTGCCCTCTTAAATCCATGGGTGCCAATCATCCAACTTTGATGACAAAATTCACAACGAAGAAGAATCAAAGAGGTTCCATTCTTCACCATTCATCCTTTGTTTTGAACATTTTTGTCACTTGAGAATCTTGTGGGAGCCAACTTGCAAATGCTAATCGACTTAGATTATAGTAGTTGTGGCCACTTTGGGACTAGTCCATTGAGGGGTTGGCCATCTTGCTAGGATTGTATACTTTGTCTTTGCTCTTCGCTAACTTGTGTATAGTCTTTATGCATAGAGCATCCATACTCAAGTTGATCATGTGTATTGATCACCTTTGGGGCTCTTTGATTGAGTCACACTTGAAGAGCCCTACAAGTCAGTAGAGATGAAATAGGAATTCAAAGAGTCTCCACAAGCATGTATCACATTAAGCCTCTTATAGCAATATGTAACAAAGAATTGGCTATCTTTACACTTTCAGTCCAAACATTGAGCATATTAGGGACTCCTTGGGGAATGTATGAATTGAGGAATGACATTATTTACACTTAGTCCAAACATGGAGCATATTAGAGACTCCTTGGGGAATGTATGAATTGAGGAATTGCCATATTTATTGTTAAGGAGCTCTTGATGTACTCATGGATGATGAACTGAGAAGACATGTGCTTTGGGAATACCATGATAGTTTGATAGGTGGTCATTCTGGTCAAGTCTGTACTTTTGACTGCCTCAAAAGGTTTTTCTACTATCTAAAAATGTGGGAGGATGTCATTGAGTATACTAGTCAAATGGTCAAAGCTCAGCATATGAAGCCAACAAGGGAGTTCCAACAAATGCCAGTTCCATCATGCCCATGGGATGTAGTTAGCATGGACTTCATAAAGAGCTTTGCCCAAGTTTCATGGGTGCACTGCAATTTTTGTGGTGGTGGACTATTTTTCTAAGCATGCACATTTTATAGGTGATAAAGAAAGACCTGATGAAGAGACATTAAAGCTTTGGAATATAATTAGGGCCATTGTGATCAGAGCCATTTGGTGTAATATAAAAACAAAGCCATAGCAAGCTAGAATTAGCTTTGAGGTCCTTTTGGTAGTGTTGTGAGGGATGTATTTGGTCTTTGAGGAAAATTAGGAAGAAAGAATACATCTTCAAACTCTTGAAGCAAGCTCAAGTTTAAAGTGGTTTTGGGGCGGCTTGTCTTTTCAGACTGGCCCGTAGCATCCTAAGAATTTCAATACAAGTATTGCCGATATAAATACTAAATTATTTTTATGCATAAAAATAAGCCCTTCAACCTTGCCATAGCTTTGTAAGGTTTTAAATAGAATAATATTTACTTAGTCACTTAACTTAGTGCTTAAGGGTGTAGCTTAGGTTAAACCCTTCAAGCCCTAGCCATAGCTTTGTAAGGTGTTAATTAGGATAATATTTACATAGCTGCTTAAGGGTGCACTTTAGGTTAAAACCTTCAAGCTCGCTTTATAAGTCCATTAGTACAAAAGAAGAGGATTCACAAAGTGTGGAGGCAAGTGCAAGAGTAGATAAGAAGTGCAAATTCCTTTGAGAAATATAACTACAAGTTCTTTTTGGGGAGAGAGGAACCAAGGATGAGATGACTATGAAACTATGAAGAGAATATGTAGTTATAGTTACAATATAACCCTAAAAACAAACTAATAAAATCTCTTAAAACAAACCTACAAATGGTCATGGCTAAAGGTTTTTGTGTGATTGAAAGTTTTTGCATTTTTCAGGAACACTAGAATTCCCATAAAGGGACACAACTTTTATAAAGCACAATTTACAAGTCAAATGTCAACTTGTGGTGGGCTTTGTGGTTGGAGCGCAAGGGATTTCTTAACGTCCATAGGATCAAAATTTGCCAAGGAGCATTTTCAAAGTTAGATGACATTGCACAATGCAAAGTGAACATGGGCATGGATGGTGCACCAGTGCACTTATGTGAGTTAAAGTGTGTGTGGGTGTACTAGGGTGAGCTAGGAGTATATGGGTTTGTGATAGGATGTGTTAGTGCTCAAAATGATTGGGGTATGCAGGAACTATTTGTGTGGTTGTGCCACAATAAGTATCCTAGGATGGGGCATGTGGTAAGGTGTAATGGTGTATACTATGAGCAAGGGACTATGTGTAGTGCAAATGTAATGTGCACTAGGTTTTTAGCACTAGGGTATGTGCAATGGGATGGGAGTGGTGCATCGACTTTGTCATGCACTAGGATAGATTTAAGTAGTCCTAAGGATGGGTCTTATACCTAAGTGTGCACCATGGCGTGTGAAAGCATTGTCCTAAAAGATAGTGTAGAGTGGGTGTCCACAGGTGTGCATAGTGCATGGATGCTGGTCAATGCACATGTGCATTAATGAGTCTCCAATTGCACTTATGTGCACTAGAATTAGGCTCTATGTCGTACTATGTAGTGGTATCTAAGTGTAGGAGGGTGTGTCTAGTGATTTGTTTCTATATATTGTATGGAGGTGCACAAGGATAAGTGCACTGGAATTGTTGGGGCAGATTCGCTATTGCACATGTGTAGTAGGCATAGTACACAAGTGCAATGCATGTGCAATGGACTAAATGTAGGTGGATTACTACACATGTGCACATGGGTGTGTGTAGGAGAAGTAAACTAGTATACATGTGCACTAGTGGGTGCTAGTCCACATATGTGCATAAAGTTGGGTGTCATGCACGAGGGTGGATTGATGTGACCTATCTGTTGTGTTATAGGTGAGTATAGGTACATTAGAAAGGTTTAGAACACAAGGCTCAAGTGCATGTGTGTGAGTTCGTGTGTGCTAGTACGATGCACTAGTGCACATGTGGGAAGTGCACTAAGCATTCACATGAGTGTGAGTGTTGTGTGCACATGGGTTGATATGCACATGTTACGCGTACTTGCTAGTGCGTGTGAGTGTATTAGAATGGTGCTAGTCAAGTGCGCTAGTGTGTGTGTGTGCAATAATGCTTGTGCACTTGTGCATGTGCGTTATGCATAGGTGTGGTATGCTAGTGCACTAATGTGGTGCGATTGGGAGGAAAAGTTGGGTTTTCATATGTTGCTGGCTCTAGGGATAGTGCACGAAGGTGGGACTATGTGTCAATGCAAGTGTGTATGCACTCAAGCATGCATATGCACACAAAGTTCACATGAGCACACATGAGGGCACGTGAGTGCACACGCACATGTGTACACAAGTGCACACAAATACACATGAGTGCACATGGGTGCATGTGAGTGCACACACGTGCAAACACGCCTAAGTGCACGTGCACTTAATTGCAAAGGTATCTAAGTGTGAGTGCAAGTGCACCTAGGTTAAAGTACCTAGAGTTGCTAGCCCAAGTGCATCACAAGTGCATGTGTGTGCATGTGCATGTGCATGTGTCCATGCTAATGTGTGCTACTGTCAGTATGTCTCAATGTCAATGCAAGTGTATCTAAGTGCACACGAATAAACTAGGTGAGAGTAGATGCAAGGTTTGAGTGTGCTAGTGCCAATACCAGTGCCAATGCATGCATATGTAAACTAGTGCATGCAACCACATAGGGGCACACTAGTGCATTGCAAGATGCCACCTTCTTCCTTCCTCCTTCCCTCCAAACCTCCCTTGCAAATAGGGTGGCCATGGTTTGGTATTGAGACGAAACAAACTCTTGTGAGTGCACATAAGAGCAGCATGGTGCTATGCACTAATCTGTGCACTTGGGATCTTAAATGAATTCAATCTAATAGTGAGTGCACAAGGTGTATAAGTTAAGTGCAAATGGTTGTGCAATGTTGTGTGTAGGACTGGGTAGTTCACAAGTTATGTGTGTTGGGGGTAAAGGCGCCTCCGCCGTGCCGCCCCGTGTATTACTACACTGACAGTACCCGCCACTGCACACTGCAGGTGGCGGGCGCCCGTCACGTCACTTTATTCTTTATTCTTTTAGTGACAGTTTGAATAAAGGAAGGCCCGGTCACACATTGTGACTGTTGGAGTTCCCATTTCTTGTCTCTCTCTTTCTTGCTCTTGCTCTCCCGCCATAGCTCGCGTGCAAGCTTCGATCCTTCTCACCTTTCAACTGGTATCAGAGCTTGGCATTCTCTTGCTCGAGCTCGACTCGGTGCTTCCCGACCTTCGCATCGAATCGCTTCACGCATTGGGTCTCCATCCCGGCAGCCATAGCCGACCTCTTGAGCTCCCGACTCTCCCCAGCTTCCCGAGCTCCATCCTGGCCTTCTTGAGCTTCATCAGGGCCTTGCCCTTGAGGTATTGCTTCAGCATTTGCAGGCATTTGAGTGTATTCTCAGATTGAAACAGGGCAGGAACAAAGGGCAGCCACTCTTCTTGAGCTCCATAGCTCATATCTTCCCTCCCCTTTGCATTGGGCCTTCATGGCTTGGTATGTGCCTACCTTGGGCCATCATTGAGCCCCCCATTACCCCCTTTTCAGCCCATGTGAAGCAGCAGCAAGTTCAGCACCAACAGGGCAGATTGCATCATTTTTTTCCAGGCTGTGAGCACTCATCTACTTCAGCTCCACACTTGGCCATTGCTTCTTGCTCTCTACCTTGATCAAGAGGGCTATAGACTTCATGTTTGATGTCATTCAAGCTTTGGGTATTGGTCTTGATCTTTCGGGGCTGATTTCTTCAGATTTGGGACTGTCATAAACTGTCATAACAGGCTGAAAACAGGGCAGCACCATTGGCATTAGCATTTGTTGCTTATACTCCATTCTGGTTGTGCTATTTGATGCCCGTATGCGGTCTACATGATGCCTAGTGCCTTGGGAATGTATGCACATGATTATGCCATGATTTTGGCTTGAAATATTGGCTGATTTGGGACTGTTATTTACTGTTATACAGTGCTGGAAACAGGGCAGCCACACTTGGCATTGGCATTTAATGCTTATACTCTACTCCGGTTACCTTGTTTGATGCCCGTATGCGGTCTACTTCCTACCCGGATGTATTGGGAATGTATGCATTTGGTTTGACCATGATTTTGGCTTGAATTTGGGGCTGAAATCTACTGTTTAGAACAGTAAATACATGCTGGAATAACAGTGGGCTGAAGGTACTTTACATGCTTTGGCACTTACCTACCGATACCGGATGTATGCTTTGAGCTTTGGCATGATATCTCTGACATTTGGGGACGACTTGGAGCATATGTATGAGATTATGGGATGCTTTTGAGCTTCGCATTAGCTCCGTCTTCACTGGCATTTGGACCGACTAGGCATGCTCGTGGACCGCCTATGCCTCATGTCTCTGCTTGACAGTTAGGCTTTTGCATTACATGCTTTGGTTCGTGACATATGCTATTTGGTTCGTGTATGCCATACCGACATTTGGAGCTTGGATTTGGATGTATTTGAGCATTCCCGGCTTACTTGATCACTGATCTTGGTTGCTATTTGGATGTCATTGAGTTGACCGAGAGCTTATTTGGGCTTATGTATTGCTTCATGGTTAATACGACCGGTGCTTCATGTATGTCATGCTCTCTCGGATGCGCTTGATGCATTGACAGGGTCACTTATCACTGGTGCTTTCTCTTGGGTTGTTTGAGCTTCTGAGCTCGCTTTGTACGCCTTTTGTGCCAGTGGGAGCATTTTACATGCTTTCTTGACCTTTGACAGTTGCATGCTATTGGAGCACTTACATGTATTTGGAGCAGTTTATGTCTTGAGCAGCTACATACACATTGAGACTTTGGGATCATACTCCGATCTTTATGGATATGCATTGATGTACTCTTGGTTCACAGGATGCTTATGAGCTGAGTCTCATATTTGGATCTTTCTCTTTGAGCAGATACCTATTTGTGTCAGGTTTTGGCAGTTACAGGAACACTTTGCCTAGAGTGTCTGGTGGTGTGCCTTTCACTGGCAGATGTTATTTTGACATGCTTGGTGTTGAGCTCATGTTCTTTTCACTGTCATTGGCCTTGCTTATGTCCGTTTCACGCCGGCTTTGGACCTAGCATTGTTTGCTTGACATTGGATCCTATTTTGGGACAGTTTGCTCTCTAGACTGCATACATGCAATTTATTACAGCAAGCAGTTATTGGTGGATTGAGGTGTACTTTTCATGCTGAAATATCCTGATTTGGTGTACCGCACCTAGTACTAAGTGGGCAGCAACTTTTGGCACACTTTGCTCGCCCTTTGGACCCCGTTTTGGTCATTTTTGGGCAGTTTCTGCAGTAAAACAACAAGCAGTTTTGGGCAGTTTGGGCATTTCCAGCCTGCATAATGGCGTCATCTTCGCATGATAGTGCCATGTTTAACATTACAAAGTTGGATGGTACCAACTACTCTTACTGGAAGAGTCAAATATGGCAAGTTTTGGTGCAGAAATCTCAAATTAAGCCACTTCGGTTGAGTGGGGAGCAGCCTGAAACTATGGACATTGACGATTGGCTTGAACTTGATGAGCTATGCAAGTCCACGATTGTATTGTCTCTCACTGAACATGTACATTATAATGTATTTGAGGAAGCACAGAGTGCATGGGATCTATGGAATAAGATCAAGAATCTTTATGATAAGAAAAGTCCAGCGAGTCAGATGTACTGGTTGAAGCAGCTTATGGATCTGCGCATGAAGGATAATGCAACTATGTCTGCTCACTTGAGCCAGTTCCATTCTATATTGAAGAACCTGACTTCGCAGGATATCACCTTTGGAGAGGAAGTAACTCCTCTTTTCTTGCTTGGGACTCTGAATGAGTCATGGGATGTTTTCCGTACTGCTCTTTGTGCCTCTAGTGCTACTCTAAAATTGGCAGATGTTGAGAGTGCTCTTCTTCAGGAAGAGGTGAATCGCAAAAACTTGGATGCCTCTCGTGGTAGTCATGCTTTGACAGTTAGAGGCAGGAATGACAGGTATGACCGTGGTAATGGCCGAGGCCGTGACTCACAGAAGGGTCGGTCTAAATCTCGTGGTGGCAAGTCGCGTAGTAAGTCGCGTGGACGCAATGCAAATGTCACTTGTCATCATTGTGGGAAAAAGGGCCATATTAGACCACAGTGTCATGAGTTGCGCAATGAGAAGCGCAAGGATAAGGGAAAAGATAAAGTGCAGGAGAAGTCCTCTGATCGCAGCATAGTACCTGCGAAGTCCAACGTCAAGATTGAGGAAATTAATGTCACGCAGACTGAAGAGTTCGATGGTGGTGATGAGTTTATACTTGCAGCTAGTTCTTCTGATGCTTCACACTTGACTGAGACACCTAGTATGTATGCACAGTGCTGGTTATTGGATTCAGGTGCGTCCTTCCATGTGACGCCTTACCGTGAGTGGTTTCACTCTTACCGTACTGTGTCTGGATCAGTCAAACTTGGAGATGACAGGTCTCTTGATATTGTGGGCTGTGGAGATATTCAGTTGCAGTTTTCCACTGGCAGTTCCTTTTTGCTCAGGGATGTACGTCATGTACCTGCGCTTACGCGTAGTCTTATGTCTGCAGGACAGTTGGATGATGCAGGATTTCATGTCTGTTTTGGGGATTCTGCCTGGAAGATTACCAAAGGCAGACTTGTGCTTGCTAGAGGTGCCAAGGCTGGCAGCCTCTATCCTCTTGTTGTATCTGGGTCTTCTGTAGACCATGTTTTGGCAGTGGGCTCTATCCCACATGTATCACTTTGGCATGCCCGTTTGGGGCATATGTCTTTGAAAGGAATGAAAATGTTATCTGGTTTGCAGTATCTTCCGCCTTTGGATTATGCATGTTTTGACTCGTGTGATCATTGTCTTTATGGTAAGCAGAATAGGTCTACGCATAAGAAATCGGGTAGGCCACGCATGAGTGAGCCCTTGGCATTGGTGCATTCCGATGTTTGTGGGCCTATGCCTTGCATGTCTATGGGTGGCGCGAAGTACTTCGTTACCTTCATTGATGATTTTTCTAGGAAAGTGTGGGCTTATCCCATAAAGCAGAAGTCCGATGTCTTGGCAGTTTTTCAGAGATGGCTTGCTCTTGTTGAGAACCAGACTGGGTATAGCCTGAAATGCCTTAGGACAGATAATGGGGGAGAATATGTCTCGGATGCTTTTGAGCAGTTTTGTGATGACAGGGGTATTAAGCGTCAGTTGACCGCCCCTTACACCCCACCCCAGAATGGTTTGGCTGAGCGCATGAACAGGACTATTCAGGAGCGTGTGCGCTCTATGCTTAGCCATGCAGGCCTACCCCCGAGTTTTTGGGCTGAGGCAGTTAGTACGTCAGTGCATGTCATAAACCGATCGCCTTCCAGTGGATTGGATTTCCAGGTTGCAGAGGAAGTTTGGGCTAGTAAGCCACCCTCTTATGCGCATCTCCGTGTCTTTGGATGTGAGGCATTCTGCCATGTGCCCAAGGACAAGAGGAGTAAATTGGATCCAAAGAGCATTAAATGCATATTCCTTGGCTATGGTGAGTTAGGAGAGATGGGCTATCGCCTATGGGATCCGCAGGCGCGGAAAATAGTACGCAGCCATGATGTCGTCTTCCATGAAGACAAGATGCACAGGCAGCCTGAGAAGGTGGTTGAGATCCGCAGAGTGATCTTTTAGGAGGAGCCTAAAGCTCCAGCACAGCCAGTAGTACAGCCTGCAGCAGTTCCTCCACAGGGCCAGGATGTTGGACAGGTAGTTAGACAGGCAGCAGAGCCTGCGGTGAGACGGTCTGCTAGAGATAGACGACCACCTGACAGATTTCAGCCCTCTATGCATTATGTTTTGGTTACAGATGCAGGAGAGCCTTTCACTTATGATGAGGCTATGCGCAGGGGTGACAGTCACTCCTGGGAGAGGGCTATGCAGTCTGAGATAGACTCCCTGCATAAGAATGAGACTTGGGATTTGGTTGCCTTGCCTAAGGGCAAGAAGGCTTTGCCATGCAAGTGGGTGTACAAGCTGAAAAGTACCCCTGGACACCCCAAGCCGGCATACAAGGCTAGATTGGTAGCAAAGGGTTTTAAGCAGGAACATGGTGTGGACTTTGATGAGGTCTTCTCTCCTGTGGTTAAGATGACCACCCTGCGCTTAGTCTTGGCTTTGGTTGCACAGCTTGACTTAGATCTATATCAGATGGATGTCAAGACGGCTTTTCTACATGGGGACTTGCATGATGAGATCTATATGGATCAGCCTAAGGGCTTTGCAGAACCTGGCAGGGAGCACCTAGTGTGCAAGTTGAAGAAGAGCTTGTATGGCTTGAAGCAGGCACCTAGGGAATGGTATCATAAGTTTGATGCCTTTATGCAGTCACAGGGCTACAGCAGGAGTGCTATGGATCCGTGTCTTTACACGAAGAAAGCCCGTGATGGCAGTTTGCTTATCTTGGTACTCTATGTTGATGATATGCTGATAGTAGGGAAAGCTCATGATGAGCTAGATGCTCTTAAATCTCAGCTAAAGAAGAGCTTTGAGATGAAGGATTTGGGACAGGCCTCACATATACTTGGGATGCGCATTAAGCGCGATAGGCATCAGGGACTTTTGTATCTCTCACAGCGGGAGTACATTCATAAAGTCCTTGAGCGCTTCCGCATGCAGGACGCAAAGCCTATTGGCTGTCCATTACCTTCTTATGTGAAGGTATCACAGGCCGATTGTCCGCAGACAGATGAGCAGAGGGCCGAGATGGCCAAGATCCCTTATGCATCAGCCGTGGGCAGTTTGATGTATGCCATGATAGCCACTCGTCCAGATATTGCACATGCAGTTGGTGTTGTGGCACGCTATATGGCTACACCTGGCAGCAGACATTGGGATGCCGTGAAGGGTATCATGAGGTACCTGAAGGGCACAACAGATATGTGTATTTGCTATGGCAGCCAGGATACAGGGGTCGTGGGGTACACTGACTCCGATTATGCAGGACATGCAGATAGTAGGAAGTCCACTTCTGGCTATGTATTCACCTATGCTGGAGGGGCTATCTCTTGGATGTCCAGGGTTCAGAAGTGTACGGCTTTGTCTACCACTGAGGCCGAGTATGTTGCAGCCACTGAGGCTTGCAAGGAGGCCATATGGTTAGGCCGTCTAGTTGCTGACCTTGGGATTGATGCTACACCTACACTGCATTCGGATTCTATGAGTGCCATTCAGTTGGCTAAGAATCCGGTCTTCCATGCGAAGACGAAACACATTGAGGTGAGGTATCACTTCATACGTGGTGTCGTGGAGGACAGGTCTGTTGACCTTGTCAAGATCTCCACTGACGAGAATCCTGCAGATTTGCTCACGAAGAGCCTCACTACTGAGCGCTTTGCCTTCCTTAGGAGGTTGATGGGCGTTGGATGAGATGTCACCTTTCCTCATCCCTTGTACCTATGTACATTTGTACTGTCTTTTCTTTTTCTTTTCTCTCTCACTAGGGCAGATTCGCCTTTAAGTGGGAGGTTGTTGGGGGTAAAGGCGCCTCCGCCGTGCCGCCCCGTGTATTACTACACTGACAGAACCCGCCACTGCACACTGCAGGTGGCGGGCGCCCGTCACGTCACTTTATTCTTTATTCTTTTAGTGACAGTTTGAATAAAGGAAGGCCCGGTCACACATTGTGACTGTTGGAGTTCCCATTTCTTGTCTCTCTCTTTCTTGCTCTTGCTCTCCCGCCATAGCTCGCGTGCAAGCTTCGATCCTTCTCACCTTTCAATGTGTACTAAGGTAGTGCACTTGTGTAGGTGGATAAAGTTTAGTGCACTAGAATCAAAAGTTTTTGTATAAATGCAAGTGCACTAGTGTAGTGCACTCGGGTGAAACTAGTGCAATATGCTGTGTAAGGATAGTTGGATTATGTTAAGCAATGGATTCAATGCAATTGCAAGATTCTAGTGCAAATAGTGCTAGTTCCAATGCCAGTGTGTATGCACTCAAGTGCACACAAGTATACTCAAGTATATGCAAGTATACAAGGATGTGCACTAGGTGTGGCAAGTGCACACACAATCCTCCCTATCTTCACTTACTCCCCCTTGAACCTCCCTTACAAACATGGTGGGCATTGGATTGTGAAGGAAGAGAGAGGCACATGTTGTGTGTGAATTAGGGTTGGTTATAAAAATAATATCTCCACAATAAGCACACTATAGTACAATTATAGTGCACTAGTGCAAGGTGCAATGCACCACAGTGATTCCTAAAGTGCTAGTGAATGTGTGTGTGTGCAAATACTTTTATGTAGGTGCAAGAAGTGCTTAGGGTTATGAGTGTTGTGTACAAGATGTGACCTAGGGTACAAGCGAACACTCAAGTGCACATAGGGTGAGGCTATGCAAGTACTAGTGTGCTAGAGTGCAAAATAATGTACACGTGTACATAAGTGCACACATGTATACCATTGTGCACATGGGTGCACACGAGTCCACACACGTGCACTTGATGCCGGGCAATTGACTACCTTCCTAGTGAGTGGTAGAACGACATATGGGCACTATGAGGTGCCTTGTTCCTTGCTCTTTTGGCATGTTGGAAAAGTGCACATATGTGCACAAAGTGCATATAAGTGCACACAAGCACACACAAGTGCACTTGATGCAGGATGATTAACTACCTTCCTAGTGAGTGGTAGAATAGCATATGGGCACTACAAGGTGCCTTGTTCCTTGCTCTTTTAGCTTGTCAGCTTGCCTTGCAAACAAGGTGGGTACCTAATCAAAGAGGGAAAGGAAGGAGGGACCAGGATCCATAGTGGGTGCCTAAGGTTGTGCATGTGCACTATGGTGTGGAGTGACATATGTACAAAATCTTAGAGATCACAATGCAGTTCAAGTGCATATGTGCACGAGGACACATAGTACATGTGTGAGTGCATGTGTTGGTGTATATGTCAATGCTCATGCTAGTGCACACTATTGTGCATTGATGTATGTTCACCATGCACAGTGTGTAGGCAATACTTACAAAGGAAAAACTCAAAATTCCATAGAAATTAAAACATCCAAATCAATCATAGTTTTGACCTCATTAATTGCATGAAATAGGTATATGCAATGAAAATCACCTCCCCCATTGACTTCTCTCTTTCAGTGCAATACATCCTCCCAGTCATTCAATAAAGATAGATAGTAAGAAAGAAGGAACATGGCTCATGAGGAAAAAGAGAGGGGAGAGAGCTCTAGGAGGGGAACGGGTTTTAGCACTCCAAATTTGTTACATAACAAAAAAAGTATTGTGCTTTTGGATAGATAGGGGCCTTAGGATAATCAAGACCCCATACGCTGCTTAATGTGTAGCACATTGTCTCCAGCTTGTTGTCAAGTTTGCACATGCCTCGCCTCATCATCATCTTCATACCTTCCCCCCTTGAGCACCTTCATCCATTGTGCCCACCACCTTGAAATGTGGCATGCCCACCATTGGAGTCACTCACACCGTGTCTTATTGCAATGTGTCTCCACCATCAATGTCTACTGCATCGCCATCCAACTGTAGTGCTATTGCATAGAGATGGCCATCACCTTGAGTCCCCTCTGTTAGAGATTCATCGCCTGACCAGGTGCAGTCGGATAGTTACTGTCCATGTGCAGTCAGATTGCACAGTCAAACTGCCACGTGGCAATCCGACCTGTCCTGACAGTCGGCTGCAT
This sequence comes from Lygodium microphyllum, assembly GCF_053477565.2. Classification (NCBI taxonomy): domain Eukaryota; kingdom Viridiplantae; phylum Streptophyta; class Polypodiopsida; order Schizaeales; family Lygodiaceae; genus Lygodium; species Lygodium microphyllum. The sequence goes on from NC_141141.1 coordinate 42,666,743, forward strand.
TTAATGCTGTCGACAGGTTCTTTCTGGCGCCCTGTTTTTCTAGCTACAAATAGCCGAGGTTTTCAGCAGTCTCCTACACTTCTCTACTCGCAGATTACAAACTGTTGGCACGCGCAGATTCCGTCTCTGTTCATAGATTTCAGACAGGAGACAGTGCAGACTGCACGGGACTTCGAGATGAACAGCAGGTTGTATCGTCGAGGTGGAGACACGCAGTCCAGCACACTACGCCCGTGTATATATCTGCATATCTTTGTATTCAGCACACTTTATACAGCAGATCTTCATCTTCCACTGTCTCTTTCTCTCTCTTCTCTCTCTGCGTTCTCTCTCTCTCAGTCCTACGCTTCCACACCGCTGCACTCTGACATGGTATCAGAGCAGTGTTAGAGGGCTGACTGAGCGCAGAACCAACCTGAAGAGGAGTTTCTATCGTGACACAAATTTGCGTTTTCAGCGTTTGAGGGCAGACAAGAGGGCTGCGCCTCGGAACAAGGTTGAAGCGAGCATGGGCTCGTAGGAAAGGAGTCCAGGTGGTGGATTTGCTGTTGTTTACTACTGTTTGACGTGGAGGAAGTTTGAGTTTTCAGCTTTCAAGTGCAGGTTTTGCTTTTTCATCGCCTCCGGCAGGTGAAGAAGTTTCAGGACGCGGAAGAGCCTTAGCAGGCTGAGTTTTCACAGTCAGAGGGGGCTGCTTTTGCGTTTGTGAAGGCATTACAGGTGAAGATGTCTACAGAGATTGACTTGGAGTTCCAGCCTGTCTTACCGGCTCTTCCCGCAGATCGGAAGCTTGATGGCGATAGCTACTGCATCTGGCGTGTCATGATGTTGGCCATCCTTGAGTCCTATGATTTGGCGGAGCTTGTACAGGAGGAGATCGACCGGCCCTCAGTAAGAGATGAGTCCAAACTCTCTTCCGATGCTCGTGCAGAGTTGGCCAAGGCTCAGTCTCATTGGGACAAACTGAATGCCAGGATTCTTTCCTTTCTTTTTCTATCTTGTACTACAGCCGTGATAGCTCACATCGAGCACTTGACGGTGGCTCGGGAGATATGGCTGGAGCTTGATCAGATGTACAATCGGATGACCCTTATAAAGCGGGTTTCTTTGGAGGTTCAGATGCGGACCTTGTCCGTAAACAAGTCTTATTCGCTGCGGGAGCACATCAACAAGCTAAGACAGCTTTAGATGCAGGTTCAGAATGCGGGGAAGCCGATTTCCTCCGAAGACATGGCGATCACACTATTGTCCCAGTTGCCGCCACGATTCGGTACATTCTACTCCGCCCTTATTGCTTCGGGGCGGGAGTCTACTCTTCGATGGGAAGAGTTGGTTCCTATGGTCTTGGACCAAGAGGAACAACTAAAGGGACAGAATGCTTCCAAGTTAGAGGCGCTGACAGGTTAAGCCTCTCAGAAGAAGGGGAAGGACCAAAAGAAGAAGAAGGGGGATAACAAGTCAAAGAAGGACAAGGACAAGGACAAGGACAAAGAATCCACATGCCATATTTGTGGAAAGACTGGCCATTAGAAGAAGGATTGCCCTTGTTAACTTTCAGGGATGCAGGTAGTGAGCAAGACACAGAGTGAAGAAACATGCTTCCTCTCTCTATTCTTCTTATTATTCATTCCACACACACATACAACCTAAGGTCATAAAGACCATTCACACCAGAAGTAGAACCGACTTATTTAATGTACCTAACCGATTTAGCCAGACTAGCTGTGTCCAGCTCATGTCGGTCAAACACACATGTAAGAGCTTGATATTCTAACACTCCCCCTCAAGCTCAAGACAACATATGTACTCCAAGTAGCTGTCTAAAACCACAGAACTTATATTTACCCAAGGACTTGGTAAAGATATCCGCTACCTGTTCATCTGTCTTTACATGCATAAGATCAACTCGTCTGCAAGAACCATCTCTCTGATGAAATGTTAGTGTACCTCTATGTGTTTCATCCTGGCATGATAGACTAGATTCATAGCCAGGAGTACACTACTCAGATTATCACATAATAACTTCACTAGAGCATCTACCTGTATGTCCAAATCAGCCATAAGCTTGAGCATCCATGAAATCTCGCATGCTGCCAATGCAGCACCCCTGTACTCTGCCTTAGTACTCGACAAAGCAACCGTAGGCTGCTTCTTACTGCTCTAGCTAATCATGCCACTACCAAATCCAAATGCATATCCACTCATAGATCTACGATCATATGAGCAACCTGCCCAATCTGCATCCGTGTATCCAGTCAATATCAAGGGCTTATCTCTGACATAGAATAGCCCATACTCTACAGTGGTCTTAACATATCTCATAATGCGTCTAGCTGCATCCAAGTGCGGCTTTCTAGGCTTCTGCATAAACTAGCTTGCATAGCTCAAATCAGGCCTAATGATGGTCAAGTAAATCAAGCTGCCAACCATCTGCCTGTACATAGTCACATCCTCTACTTCAGCCCCAGTGTTCATGTCTAGCTTGACATTCTGATCAAGAGGTGTATCCAACGGTTTGCATTCAACCATGCCATACTTCTTCAGCATCTCTATGGCATAGTACTTCTGCATCAGCCACCGTAACCCATTGTCAGCTGGAACTACCTCAATGCCTAAGAAATACTTCAGTTCTCCCAGGTCTTTCATGTCAAATTCAGATTTCAGCATCTTCATTACATGCTGTATGCCCAAGTCATCATCACCAGTGATTATCAAATCATCAACATATATGACCAGCACTACTAAACCACTGTCAGTCTTCTTTGTAAATAGGCTGTGATTAGCCCTGCCAATAGCAAAACCCAATCTCTGCAAGTAGTTATTGATCCTAGCATGCCAAGCTCTCGGAGCCTTCTTTAGCTTGTACAATGCCTTTTTTAGCTTGGATACATAATGCTGAAAATCAGGGTGAACATACCCTTCTAGCTGAACCATATAAACATCCTCTGCTAGGTCACCGTTAAGAAATGCATTCTTAACATCCATCTGCTACAATTTCCAGCCTTTAGCAGCAGCCAAGGCAATCACAGTGCGAATGGTTGCCATCTTGGCAACATGGCTGAATGTTTCCTCATAATCAAGTCCATATTCTTGGGCATACCCCTTTGCGACCAGCCTGGCTTTGTATCTCTCCACACTGCCATCTGACTTGCATTTGATTTTGTAGATCCATTTGCAGCCAATGGTCTTTTTCCCTTCAGGTAGTGGCACTAAATCCCATGTCTTATTTTCAGCCAAGGCATTCATTTCTTCATCCATGGCTACACACCAATTCTCATCTTTCACTGCTTCAGCATATGTACCTGGTTCTTTAACCTCCATCACTTTTGTCATGTAAGCATAATGCTTTGCAGAGTAGCCATTGTATGTCAACCTGTCAACAGGGTATCTGATCCTCTGCGAGTGTCTAAGCTGTGGTGCACTACTCGATTCCCCTCTCTCATGAGGCGGAATGTACCTGCTCTGCCTTGTGCCAGGCGTATAGACAGTTGGAATTTCAAGTTCGCTGTCTAGAGTATCACCAGACTCACGGCCAGAAGTCATTCTGCCAAGTGTCATCATACGAGATGCATCCTCAATAACTTTCTCTTTTCCTTTGCTACCCAAGACATCATGTCTCCCCCTCATTGACATACTGGTGTCAGTGGACGGCGAGCTCCTCAATCTTCCTGTCCATGGGGATACTGTTTGACTACGAGGTCCTGTCATATCAGTGCTCTGTTGTAAATCAACTGTAGAGACATGAGTGCGAGGCATATCCGCTGGCACTGCAACTGGTGATACATACCAAGAGCCCATCTCATCAAAGATAACATCCCTGCTTACCAAAGTCTCCCTGGTAGAGGGATCATAGCATTTGTATGCCTTCTTCTCCTGCGAATATCCAATGAAAACACACTTATGCGCTTTTGGATCCAGCTTCTTCCTTTTCTCATCTGGAATATGCACATAAGCAAGACAGCCAAAGACTTTCATGTGACTTACATCTGGCTTATAGCCATACAGCTTCTCAAACGGTGTCATCTCATGAATACCTGCAGTGGGAGTCCTGTTCAAAATGTATACGATTGTCATAACAACCTCTATCCAATAGTAAAGCGGCATATGCTTTTCATTCATCATGGCCCTAGCAGCTTCCATTAGAACCCTATTCTTCCTTTCAGCTACTCCGTTCTGCTGCGGAGTGTAGCTGCAAGTGAACTGCCTACGAATGCCATTTTCAGCCAAGAAATCATCAAATTCATTTGATACATACTCCCCACCACCATCAGATCTCAAGCAAGAGATATAGCATTCAAACTCCTTCTCAACTTGTGCTTTAAATTGCTGAAAAACAGCAAAGACCTCATCTTTTGTTTTCAATATGTAAAGCCAGGTATAGCAACTGTTGTTGTCAATGAAAGATACATAATACCTGGAACCTCCCATAGATACATTATGAGCTAGCCCCCAAACATCAAAGTGCACTAACTGCAATGGACGTGTACTCTGTCTTACATGCCTGACAAACGGCAATCATGACTGCTTACTGAACTGGCAAGCCTCGCATACATGACCAATATCTGAATATTGAAACTTGGGTAAACCTGTAACCAGCTATTTCTTTTGCATAATTTGTAGCCTTTGCAAATTGACATGCCCCACTCTCTTGTGCCATATTTCCAAATCCCTAATAGTTCCAGAAACATAGGCAAACATAGCTGAATTCAGCTCTGGCAAAGAAGCATCAAGAGTAAACATTCGGCCATTCCTGTGACCACGAGCTATCAACTTGCATCCATTGCCAAACTCTTCAATAAAGTAGCCATGCTTATTGAATCGAATTTGCAAGTTCTGCTCCGCCATCTGACCGACAGACAATAAGTTCTTCGTAATTGAAGGAACATGCAAGACATCATGCAAATTTTTCTTCCTGCCATCATGAACCACAAGAGGCACTTTGCCTTTATATTCAATGCTATGCTGCGTATCATCACCTGTGCATACATAGCCATGCTTTTCAGCCACCATATCAGTGAACCAATCACCATGAGGGGTCATGTGGTTCGAAGCCCCTGAGTTGATGTACCACACTGCATCATCAGATGATTTTTCAGCAGCCTTATCTTTGACATATTGCATGGCAAACAATCTATCACCAGAGTCGTCTGCCTGACTGGACGTAGCATAATGTCCATGCTGCTTGCCCTTCTGGTTTCCCTGCTTCTTCCAGCAGTCTTTTGCAATATGCCCATACTTTTCGCAATAATGACAATCCTTATCTTTATTTGGATTGTCTGACTGGCGCTGTTGCTGCCATGAACCTCTGCCACCACGGGAGTTAGATCTCCCCCTGCCTCGAAAATTTCCACCACCTCTTGCATTTGATGAATGCTGATTGCTATTACCATAGGATGCATTTTGCTGGCCTCCTCTGCCAGATCCATAACCCTTGCCACGGTTGCCACGGCCGCGCTGATTCAAGTAAAAGACTGCATCCTTACTCTTTGAACTGCTTGACCCTATAGGTAAGCCAAGCTTCACCTCTTCATGAATCAATAATGCAACCAGCTCATTAAAGTCAGGCATTTCAGACCGCACAGACATTGAAGTGTCAAAAGACTTGTACTCAGGACCTAAGCCATTCAAAGTCACTGCAACCATATCTTCAACTTCAACCTATGAACCAACAGATGCCAACTGATCTGCTATGGTCTTAACTTCTATGACATAATCTTGTATGGATCTATTCTTCCTCTCCATGTTATTGAATTTCTGCTTCAATTGTATCTTCCTGGCACTTGTGGTTGTGCCATAGTATTTGACTAATATATTCCATGCATCTGCTAGGGATTTACAGTTCATGATCTGCATCACCATAGCATCCGAGATACATAATGACAACCAATGTAACAAACACCTTGCGAGCTCTTTCCGTCCAAGCTCGATGCGCTCGTCTTTGATCAGCTGTAGGATTCCTTTCTGGAACTTCAGGTTCAGCCTCAACACCTGTCACTAAGTCCCAGTATCCTTTGCCTATCAGAAAGTTCTTCATGCGGAACTTTCATATTGCATAATTGTTGCTATCAAGCTTTTCTCCCACAATCTGGGTTACATTATTAGTTCTATCAGCATTTGCCATGTTGTAGACCTTGCCTGACTACCTGCAAACCAAGATCTTCTTAGCAGTTCAACTTCAGCTCGGAACTGTTTATGATAGTTTTCTGCAATTAATTGCAGTAAAAAACCAGGGTATTTCAGCCCACTGACAATCCAAAACAGGCCACAACCAAGTGGCCTAACTTGTAGGCAAAACAGTCAGTACAGATGCAATGTATTTACTTCACTTGAACCTCTTCCAACCTCACTGCCAGGATACATACATGCAGTCTGAAAACTGTAATTCTGTGAATGACCAGCAGTGATTTCAAGCCCAAAACTGAGTGATATACATGTCACACATGTCCCAAACCTTCATAGACATCTGCTAGTACATGTAACAATCCGAGCATAACCAATGGGGCACAAGTCAGTGCATAGATAGCAGGTATAAATATCACACCTTCTACTTACAGATTGCAATCAACAACTTCTCAGTAAACCAAAGTCTATCCAGCTCCAAAACAACCTCAAATCATGTCAGGCATTCACTTTGAAGTGTTAGGTTCAATACATGAGCATTCAGGTAACTATAGGCATCTTGTCTTCATGAATCCAATTCATAGATTGCATTTACTGCTTGCAACCACTGAGATAATGTCACTGCAATAATCACCAGCCTTAGACTTCAACTTCCATGATCACTTGATGCTCAACCCAATCCATAAACCTCCAACAAACATATCCCATGTCATACATATGATAAATGCTAGCCAAGTGTTATGTAATGCTTCAATGGAGACCAATGCTTGCTGCCCACTGTTTTGAGACAGGTTTCTAGCCTGTTTACACTTCCAAATTCGAGTGCTTCCTTCAAGAAATTTCAGCTCAAAGGCATGAGAGCTAATACATATGTCTTCCAGAGTGCTCCTAGGCTCCAATGAGATCCATTAAGCATGCCAGAGAGCTTCAAGCTCCAACCAAGATCAGATACAAGCTGCCCTATCACTGTTTATAGCTGAATTGCTGCTATTTCAGACCTGTAGATCAGATCTGTAGCTCATAACTGAGCACACATCCAAGTAATAGCATGCCAAGACCTTCAACCACCTTCCAAGGTGTATAAGCACGCTGTAGATTGCTTGAGGAGCTCCAAATGCCTTGTGTTGCAGTGAGATATGCCTTCAGCCACAGTAGGCGCAAACACGTAGACTGATCTGGAGTGTGTAGCAGCAGCATTCGATGGCAATGATGACCATAGAGCACACTCTAGTGCTTAATGATGCCCTGAGAGACTGCCCAACAAGCTATAACAAGCTCTTGCATAGATAGAATGCATATACCCTGACACATACCTTGATAGAGTAACAATGGCAGCCTTGTTACTTCATAGATACACTCTGTCTTCAAGCTTCAAGTCTTTTTCCAGTGCATTCCACCAGTGAGCCCATTCATGGCTCTGATACCATGTTAACTTTCAGGGATGTAGGTAGTGAGCAAGAAACAGAGTGAAGCAACATGCTTCCTCTCTCTATTCTTCTTATTATTCATTCCACACACACATACAACCTAAGGTCATAAAGACCATTCATACAAGAAGTAGAACCGACTTATTTAATGTACCTAACTGATTTAGCCAGACTAGCTGTGTCCAGTCGGTCAAACACACGTGTAAGAGCTTGATATTCTAACAGCCCTGACAAAGACAAGAAGGACACAAAGGATTCTGGAGTAGTGGCTACACCCTCATCAGATGCATTTCTTCATCTAGCTGTCATTGAGGACTCTTCACCGAATGCTTCTGATGCTGCGATGACGACTCCCCAGGCTCGAGAGTGGATCGTTGATAGTGGTGCCTCCCTGCACATGACTCCTTCATCAGATGGTGTTGCCCAGTTGCAATCCTCACGTGGGCAAATTCTCATTGGAGATAGCTCTTCAGTGTCTATTGTAGGACGGGGTAAGATGCAACTTATTCCAGATGGACGTGGTGGTACCCATACTTCAGAGGTCTTGCATGTACCAGGATTAGGGTATCATCTCCTGTCAGTTCATAAGATTTACTCCCTTGAACTTTTGGTGGAGTTTGACAGTAACTCGGTGCGAGTTCTTGATCGTGGGTCAAGGAAGGTTCTATCATCCGGATATGTGGAGAACGGCATCTATAAATTGAAGTCTTCCACTGCCCTCTCTACTCTTCTTCTTACCTCTCAGACACAGTCAGAGTTATGGCATGCTCGGTTTGGTCACCTCAACTATGATTATCTTCGGAGGGCATCACGTGGACAGCTTGTTCAAGGGTTGCCGAATATAGTGGTGAGCCAACAGCCATGTGTCTCCTGCATTCGTGGGAAGCAGCATAGGGATGCCATTCCCCACACAGCTTCACGGCGGTCTACTTCACCGTTGGAGCTTGTATCTACGGATCTATGTGGCCCTATGAGGAATGAGTCCTTGCATGGGAGCTCGTACTTCATGCTGATCGTAGATGACTACAGTAGGATGACATGGGACTATTTCTTGGCATTAAAGTCAGAAGCTTTCTCCCACTTCAAGGATTGGCTTCTCTTTGAGTAGAATCGATCGGGCCGGAAGTTGAAGACCTTGCAATCCGACAAGGGTGGTGAATTTGTTTCTAATGAGTTTGCTCGATTTTGTGCAGATTAAGGTATTCACCAGGAGTTTGCTAATACCAACACTCCTCAAGAAAATGGCATTCTTGAATGGAAAAACCGCAGTGTGATCGAGATGGCGCGCACCATGATGGAGCACCGACAGGCCCCTCAGGTTTTGTGGGCCGAGGCTGTGGCTACTACAGTCCACATCCTTAATCGATCCCCCACTTCGGCCGTTGATGGGATGACCCCTTTTGAGGCTTACTTTGGGACTAAGCCCGATGTTTCTTACTTTAGGGTCTTTGGGTGTGATGCCTACGTTCACATTCCCAAGGCTCACCGTGATAAATTTGAAGCAGCTTCTCGAAGACAGGTATTTGTTGGCTACAGCTCCCAGTCCCAAGGCTATCGATTGTATGATCCCGTCAAGCGGGATGTGTACATTAGCCGCGATGTGTGGTTTGTGGAGGTTCCGGCCATATCAACGGGTGAGGAGCATCCCGTTCTTGGAGATCCAGGGGAGAGTTGGGCTCCTGCTACAGTTCCATTGGAGCCCGTGCCTTTTGATTATGATTCTGTTTCTGACACATAGTCTACTGTTCCACCGGTCACCCCTGAGGAGTTACCATCGATGGATATTCCAGAGTCTTCAGCTAATGGAGAGAGACGAGGGGAGGTTCGGCCTCCTCCTCGATGGGCCCGTGACACACTTCGTGATTCAGGGATCGAGGGGGTCCCTGAGGAGTGGGGACCACAGGATGGTCCGCGGCAGTCACGGAGGCACCAGGCACATTCTACGAAGCTTGTTTGCTCTAACTATTGTTTGATGACCTGTGTTATGCAGGATCGAGAGCCCACCTCCGTGAAGGAGGCTTTACAGTCCACACCATGGAAGAAAGCTATGGAAGCCGAGTTGGAGGCTATTGAGAGGAATGACACTTGGTCACTCATGCCCTGCCCCCTGAATAAGAAGGTGATTGGCATCAAATGGGTCTTCAAGACCAAATACCTTAGCGATGGTTCTTTGGATAAGCACAAGGCTTGCCTTGTTGCTAAAGGTTTTACACAGCGCCCAGGGATTGATTGTCATGATACTTTTGCCCCCACTGCTCGTATGGCAACCATTAGAGATGTTCTTGCTTTGGATGGCCATAGGAGATGGCCTGTTTACCAGTTGGATGTGAAGTTGGCCTTCCTCAATGGTGATTTGAAGGAGGAGATCTATGTTGAGCAGCCTCCTGGCTTTGGATCCTCCGATGGGAAAGTCTACAAGTTGAAGAAGGCCTTGTATGGCCTCAAGCAGGCTCCGCGTGCATGGAACAAGAAGATTGATTCGTTCCTTCAGTCACAATTGGGATATCGGCGTTCTAAGGCCGATCCGCAGCTTTATGTTCACACTTCCGAGGATGGTTGTGTGCTTTTTGTGTTGTATGTTGATGATTTGATTGTCACAGGGATCATGCACAGCAGGTCCAAGAGACGAAGTCAGCTTTACATCGGACATTCGAGATGACGGACTTGGGTCTACTCCATTTCTTTTTGGGCCATGAGATTTATCAGTCTTAGAGGGGGATCTTCATCTCTCAGTAGAGATATGTACAGGAGCTCTTGGTGTCTTTTGCGATGGAGGATTGTCGGACCCTTTCTACTCCTATGGATCCGAACTGGAAGGCCACTTCCCATTCAGCTTCTCCCATGGCGGATGCTTCCCGCTATCGTCAGTTGATTGGATCCTTGATTTGGCTTCTCAACACTCGTGTTGATCTTTGTTTTGCTGTTGGGCTCTTGGCAGGGTTCATGAGTGAACCTAAGACGGTGCATTGGCAGGCTGCTCAGAGGATACTTCGGTATTTGTGGGGGATGTCTGATTTAGGGATTCATTATCCTGCAGGGACAGATGGTTTCAGATCTTGTACTTGCAGGTTGGAGAGACTCAGATTGGGCTGGTGATGTGGACCACAGGTGGTCTACTACAAGTTACTGTTTTACCTTGGGTGCAGGTGTTATCTCATGGAGTAGCAAGAAGCAGCCCACGGTAGCCCTTTCATCTGAGGTGGAGTATCGGGCTGCGTCTTCCACCACATGTGAGGCTGTGTGGCTTCGAAGATTATTGGAGGAGCTTGGGTGCCCCCAGATTCGTTCTACTTTGCTGGAATGTGACAATGAGAGTTGCATTGCCTTGACAAAGACCCTTTTTTTCATGCCCGGACGAAGCACATAGAGATCCAGTACCACTTCATCAGAGAAAAGCTTCTAGATGAGACCATCACTGTGGAGTACTGCAAGACGGAGGACAATCTTGCAGATTTGTTTACAAAGGCACTTCCCCAGGCTCTACTTCGGAGACATTCCAGATCCCTCAGGCTTTTGCCCCGCCCAGGCTCTGAGAGGGGGTGTTAGAGATTCATCGCCTGACCAGGTGCAGTCGGACAGTTACTGTCCATGTGCAGTCGGACTGCCACGTGGCAGTCCGACCTGTCCTGATAGTCGACTGCATTTAATGCTGCCGACAAGTTCTTTTTGGCGCCCTGTTTTTCTGGCTATAAATAGCCGAGGTTTTCAATAGTCTCCTACACTTCTCTGCTCGCAGATTACAGATTATTGGCACGCACAGATTCCGTCTCTGTTCGCAGATTTCAGACAGGAGACAGTGCAGACTACAGTGGACTTCGAGGTGAACAGCAGGTTGCATCGTCGAGGTGGAGACACGCAGTCCACCGCACTGCGCCCGTGTATATATCTACATATCTTTGTATTCAGCACACTTTATACAGCAGATCTTCATCTTCCACTGTCTCTTTCTCTCTCTTCTCTCTCTGCATTCTCTCTCTCTCAGTCCTATGCTTTCGCACTGCTGCACTCTGACACTCCCCTCCCCAAACTAACATGTTATGGGACACCTTTCTTGGGACTACTATTACCCTTAGCCACCACACACCCACCATTTATAGCACTGCTCCTTTGTCTTCATTTTCTTCCCTGACATAGTCATTAATAGCATCATCCTTGTTTATCTTCTCCATCATTTTCCTAGGTGCAAGATCAATGGCATGATCAATAGCATCATGATCATTGACACCAAAGAATCAACATCATCATCTCCACCTTAAGAGCATCGAAAGAGGGAGAAGTCATTAGTAGAGATTAAAAAGCAACCATTGAGGAGGAAGAGACACCATTGAGCATCCAATATGAAGGAAGAACCACCTTATAGCCACCAACAAGGGGTGGAAGTTATCATGTGAATGGAGGAGCTATCAAAAGATAGAGAGTAAGTGAAGTGATGAATTTACGGTCACATACTCCCATATCTTGAATATTGTTGAGTACTTCATGGGTTCTCTCTCTCTCTCTCCCATATTTCCTCCTATTGTAGAAATTACACGGTGTAGTGGACAAAATCTGAGCAAGGAATAGAGAACACAAAACAAATATGGAAAGAACAAAAACTACTTTAATTTCAAATGGACTAATACAAAGATGGTTCTGTCTGCTTGAGTACTTCCACTATGAAGCTTAGATGGTAATCCAAATAGATGAGAGGCGAAGAGCTTAAGGATAGCTAGAGGAAATCTGACTAGGTGAAATATAGATTGATGATAGCTTTGGAGGGTCTTCCTTTTATAGCCTAGGAAGGTAGTATGTTGGCCTGTCCGACCATATTATGAACCTTCCCTAGTCGACCAAGGAATACTCTTGGGAATATTTCCTTTAGTGTAATGGCCACTTTCTCATCCCCCAAACCCCAAAATAGGGGTCCCTAATAGTCCTACACCCCCCAACTTGATGCATCATGCCTCAAGTTGCTACCATCATAACTACTCTATCTAACCCAAAGGTTAGCACTACAAGGAATGCGACGCAAATAGTGACGCTCCACAGAGAAAAAAAATGTGGCCGAAACCTGAGCGCGTTTCATTTCGCGCATTCATGAAAGTTTTCAAGAGGGAGAGAAAGGGAGGAAGAAGGCTTCTCGCCACCGCCGCTGTCGCCGTCGTCGTTCGCGAAGAAAAGGAGGAGCCGCCATCACGAAGAGGCGCCAAACCCTCCTTCGAATCTTTACGGTGAGTCCATTTTCTCTCTCTTTTACTTGTTTAGGGTTTAATTTGTGTATATTGAGAGAGGGAGAGGAAATGAGAGAGAAAGAGAGGGAGGGGGAGGAAATGAGAGAGGGAGAGGGAGGGAGAGTGAATTCTCTCTCTCTTTTACTTTTTTTATATAATTTGTGTATATTGAGAGAGGGAGAGGAAGAGGAAGAGGGAGGAAATGGGAGAGGGAGGGGGAGGAAATGAGAGAGGGAGAGGAAGGGAGAAAGAGAGAGAGAAAGAGAGGGAGAGGGTGGGGGAGGGAATGAAAGAGGGAGAGGGAGGGAGAAAGAGAAAGAGAGGGAGGGAGAGGGAGGGGGAGGAAGTGGGAAAAGAAGAGGGAGGGAGAGAGAAAGAGAGGGGGAGGGAGAGGAAATGGGAGAGGGAGACATTAAACATAATACGGAAATGAGAGAGGGAGAGGGAGAGGGAGGGAGACAGAGAGAAAGAGAGAGAGAGGAAGAGGGGGAGGAAATGGGAAAGGAAGAGAGAGGGAGAGGGAGAGGGAGGGAGACAGAGAGAAAGAGAGAGAGAGGAAGAGGGGGAGGAAATGGGAAAGGAAGAGAGAGGGAGAGGAAATGAGAGAGGGAGAGGGAGACATTAAACATAATAGGGAAATGAGAGAGGGAGAGGGACATTAAACATAATAGGGAAATGAGAGAGAGAGAGGGAGGGAGAAGAAATGAAAGAAGGAGAGGAAGAGAGCAAAAGGAAATGAGAGAGGGAAAGGAGAGAGAAAAAAAATGAGAGAATGAGAGGAGAGAGAAAAAGATGTTAAACATAATAGGAAAAGAGAGAAAGAGAGGGTATGGGTGAGGGTGAGGGTGAGGGAGGGAGAGGAAATGAGAGAGGGAGAGGAAGAGAGAAAAGGAAATGAGAGAGGGAAAGGAGAGAGAAAAAAATGAGAGAGAGAGGAGAGAGAAAAATCATTAAACCTAATAGGGAAAGAGAGAAAGAGAGGGTGAGGGTGAGGGAGGGAGAGGAGAGAGAAAAAAATGAGAGAGGAAGAGGAGAGAGAAAGAGAGGGTAAGGTGAGGGAGGGAGAGGAGAGAGAAAAAATGAGAGAGGGAGAGGAGAGAGAAAGAGAGGGTGAGGGTGAGGGAGGGAGAGGAGAGAGAAACAATGAGAGAGGGAGAGGAGAGAGAAAAAGAGAGAAAAATCATTAAACCTAATAGGGAAAGAGAGAAAGAGAGGGTGAGGGTGAGGGAGGGAGAGGGAGAGGAAGTGAGAGAGGGAGAGAAAGAGAGAAAAGTAAATAGGACCTTACAATAAGCTCATCTTAGGCTCATAGGGGTTAGGTTGATCCTCAACAAACCTAAGGGATATATGGCTAGAGAGCCCTAGCATACTTGTGGCTCCTAGCATAATGTTCTTCTTGCAAAGAGACCTCTCATACATGGGGCTTGTCCTAGCCTCCACCACGCAAGTATACAACGAAGGCAATCAGCCTATCAGTATGAAAAACATTCATTTTTCATAATGTAAATCCAAAAATAACTTTGGATATTCCATAAAAATCAATCTCTTCTTAAAAAGACAAATACAAAAAACTAAAACAACATCATTCATATGCTTTGCAAAACTAAAACAGCATCACCATAAGATCTCTTAGAAAACTCATCTTCAACTATTAATTTTAATTAATAAATATAATATAATATCACTCGCAAGAAAGGACACTCTTTTATCATTAACCCTCTTTCTTCATTAGAATAGTCTTAGGAACAAATTTCTGCTCTAACAAGCATATATTTGAGCATAATAACTATTTTAAGGTTTATTCCATGACTAGTAGTAGTATATATGCAACCATCACGCTAGAGATCATGCTTTGGTATCTGTAGAGATCCCAATCTCATGCCCTCATAGAGATTGTAGTGTGCAATAGTGTGGAGAGAAAGTGGGTGAGTTGTAAATGGTAAATGTGAATTCTATTGATGATGGAGAGAAGATAAGGTGAATCACCAATCCTATTATTAGTGAGTGCAACCTACCCATAGTATGGCATCCATGACCGATTGAAATCAATAAGACTTTGAAATCCTATCTCAAGTATTATAACTATTGTTTTGTGGTGGATTTTCTTGCCATAATTCAATGTCAATTTGTGCTTCTATTTTCCATGGTGTGTTGATTATGGGTGTCAAATGCTCTAGTCGGATCTCTCTCTCTTTCTAATCTCTCTTCTCTCAACTCTTGTTTCTCTCTTCATCTCTATATAAGTAGTCGTAGTCGTGGTTGTGGTCCTAGTCATCGTCGTGGTCGTGGTCGTGGTCATGGTCATGGTCATGGTCGTAGTCGTGGTCATGGTTGTAGTCATGGTCGTCGTAGTCGTAGTCGTAGTCATGGTCGTGGTCGTGGTCATGGTTGTGGTAGTGGTCGTGGTCATGGTCGTAGTCGTGGTCGTAGTCGTAGTCATTTTCGTAGTCGTAGTTGTGGTCATGGTTGTGGTTGTAGTCATAGTCGTGGTCGTGGTCGTGGTCGTCGTAGTCATAGTCATGGTCGTGGCCGTGGTTGTAGTCGTAATCGTAATCATAGTCGTAGTCGTGGTCGTGGTCGTGGTCGTGGTCGTGGTCGTGGTCGTGGTCGTGGTCGTGGTCGTAGTCGTGGTGGTGGTGGTGGTGGTGGTCGTGGTGGTCGTGGTTGTGGTCATGGTCGTGGCCGTAGTCGTAGTCGTAGTCGTGGTCATAGTCATAACATAGAAAAGAGAGAGAGAGAGAGATGGAAGGAGATGATAACAATTTAAGAAAGAAAAAAAGAGAGAGATGGAAGGAGAGGAGAACAATTTAAGAAAGAAAAAAAGAATGATAACAAAAATAAATTGTTTGTTGTAATGTAGACAAAATGGAAAACGATGAAGGTCCTGTTGTTCAAGATCGCGAGGCGTATCTTAATCAGCGTGTCCCATGTCCTTGCTCTCAATGCAAGCTGGCAATTAGATGAAAACGTCGATTGTCTATAGAACACGTATGACGATTTGGCGAGTTTCAATTTAAGATTATTGATCAGGGGATTGCAGATTTTCAGCAAACGATAAGAAAAGTTAATATCAATTATGCATTGTACTCGCAAGCTAATTGAATACCATATACAATAAGATTGGGTTTGGCTGGCAAATTTTCTATCTAGGAGGTGATGTCTCATCCCAAGGAGGAGTGCACCCTTTGCGGCCAATACAATTAGAAGAGTTTGTGGGCATGCGATGGATGGAGTGCATGAGCCAATCCACCACTTGCAAGGCCAATCTATACCGTCAATGCCAGAGGAGACATGCAACCTTCCAAACCTACCTACAATCTTGGAGCCTGAGATGGAGGCAATAATTGATGCATTGATTCCCATGGATGTCGAGACTTTTGATCCGCTTAGAGAGGAAGCATCCATAACATTATGTGATGGGTGCCGAGTATCTCGCCTGAAGACTCTACTTGAACTCTTAAGTGTGCAAGCAAAATACGGGTGGAGCGATGCGAGTGTGAGCGAGTTATTCAGGTACCTTGTCCATACGCCGTTGATTTTTTTTCGGCACTATTATTAACAACATTTGTGCTTTTTCAAGGTGTTTTATGATTTTTTTTCAGGTTATTGAAATATCATTTAATACCACCTGCAAATACCATGCCTGAGTCTCGTGATGATGCACAACATGTTTTATGAAAGCTTGGCATGGACTACAACAACATCTATGCATATATCAACGATTGCATACTGTTTCGAGGAGAATACGAGACTATGGAGACATGTCCAAAGTGTGGTGCTCACAGGTATCAATAGGACTTGCAAGGGCAAACCATCCCTCAAAAGTTCTCAAGCACTTTTCACTTATCCCCCGCATAAACCACATGTTTCGTATGTCCAGCATGGCGAGCTTGACAACGTGGCATGCGCAGAATAGGTCCACGGATGGAGTTCAGCAAATATCAGCGGATTTACGCGCATGGAGCCACATTGACTCTATCTTCCCAAGCTTTGCCTGAGAGCCAAGGAATCTTCGGCTTGGTCTTGCAATGGATGGCGTGAACCCATTCGGTCTGCGCTCAACTTCTTACAGTGTGTGGCCTATAGTCCTTGTCAACTACAATATCCCTCCATGGCTTTCTACGAAGAAAGGACATCTCATCCTTAGCTTACTCGTCCCCGGCCGCTACTACAAAGTCAAAAATATGGATGTGTATCTTCATCCATTAGTCGATGAGCTTAAGATTTTGTGGGAGGAGAGGGTCACCATGCAAGATATGAGCAAGCGCGATGGTCAGCAGTCTGCCAATATTCGAGCCATTCTCATGTGGACGATGCATGACTTTCCGGGATTTGGAGAGTGCTCAGGTAAATAGGCCTCCGTTCTCGTTGGTAATATCTATATTTTATCTCGTTCAAGCTTGTATTTACGGGGTTGTGGTGTTGGAACAGGTTTGGTTACCTCAAGTTATCATGTCTATCGACCTTTTGAGAACGAGGTGGACTCATCCTTTTGTGGTGACATGTCGATCGACCTTCTAGTGTATGCGGAGTTGTATCAGGAGATTGACATGGGACCATAGGATACTTCATCCTTGGAGCATCCACTTACTCAATTTGTTGACCAATCGCTTATAAGGGTATATAAGATATGCATTTTAAGTGAGATCATTTTTTAAGGATTTATATTACCGTGCTTTGTATAATTTAAATTGATTATTCTAATATTATTTTTTATCTGTGCAGGTGACATTTTCAAGATGAGTCGAGGGATGAGCGATGAGGAGCTTTAGGATATCTTCACGCGCATGTCTCTAGACCAGATCGCGAGATTCAGAGACATGGCAGACCAGGACCTGTCTCGGACATCGTCAGGCCGCTTTGCTAGATCTACTTTAGCGCGATCGGATGCTTCAGCTTCGAGCAGACGAGGTCGATGCTCCAGACTTGGGCCAAAGGGAGGGAGTGCTTTAGGTTCAGGGGGATGCTGCAGAGATACGGAGGCAGTGAGCCCGCAATCGGCACGGGATACAAGTGCGACTCCTCGCTCTCGTGGTGGTTCCAGGGAGCGTGGCTCAGGCTCAGGTGGATGTTGTGGAGGCACGGACGCGGTGTCTCCATCTCATCGTTCAACTGGAGTTGCGTCACCTCCAGGATTTGTCACACCTATGGGGATGTCTACTCCAGTTACTCTGGCTTTTGCTTAGCCGTCTACAAGTGGCACCCCTATGGATGCCACTCTGACAAATATTACCCCGGTCGGTAGACCAGATGCACAGGGGTCTCCTGGATATGCCCAGGAGCGTGGACACAGATGGGAGAGGACCCATTTAGGCATATCCCATGGGGATATGCATATCTAGCCAATGATAGGTCAGGAGTCATCATCATGAATGATGAGGGGAGGAGAGTGATGGCTCGCATGAGAGAGTTGTGCCAAAAAGTTTTTCGACACAACATCTTAGATCATTGGAAGAACATACTGGAGGGGAGCAAGGACTACATAGTAGTATCCTTACATGAGGAGTTTCCGGTTCCAGCTTCAGTAGATAGATTTTCTATGGGATGGATGATGGATTGCATGCGTGCATATATGTCACACAGACGATCGGACGCACGCAAGGCACTCAAGAGTGGGGCTGCAAAGCCCGAGTGGTTAGATGCAGACGACTGACGCCGACTGAGAGAGGAGGCTACAGATTCTCCAGGACATTGAAGGTAGCAACGCGAGGCGGCGAGGGCACGACTCGAGGCCGGAGTGGTCCATCATCTTGGGAGTGGCAGCCACATGACATATTTGGAGGACTTTGTAAGTTTTTCTTTTGTTTTGCTTGTTTATTTTTTTGCAATATCCTTTGTACTAACAATCATGTTTCTAACAGTTAGTATTTTGTTTTCTTTGCAGCACTCCATTACAAATCACGATCCGACCAACCTTGAGACTCGATATGCAGAGAGGCATGGTCTCACTGCATTGATCGACCGATTGTATAGACGCGGCGACCTTGTAAGTCACTCATCTTTCTTGTTCGTAGTCACCATGTTTTGTGGACTGATGTGTTGTTGTTTCTTTTTTTGCAGAGTCCGTTCAATGCTCCTTTGCGGGGGCGGGACAAGCTTTCGGATGGCGAGGATATATAGCTCGCCCTTGGATCCCTGGAGCTCACACACCTTTCTTTTTTGGTCGCCTAATCTGTGTAGACATTTTCTATGTATTAGTGATATCTTGTCATGATTGTACCAGTCGCTTTCATTATGCGATCATGTATTTATTTCATGTATCAGTGTTATGATTTCAGTATACTTTGTTTTTGTTTGCATGAGCATTGTACACAGTGCAGAAACTATTTTGTATGGCCCAAATAAAGCACATGCCACAAATTTTTTTTTGTTGTTACCGTCGCTATTAGCATCGCAAATTTACTCCTCGCGTCATTATTGGTGTCATTATTATCGTCGCAGACCATCGGTATCGTCATTATTAGCATCGGTATTTGCGACGCTGATACCGACGCCAATAACGACGCTGATACCAATTGTTCTATGGCGTCGCCAATAACGACGCTTTTTGCGACGACGGGGGCAACTTTTGTTATTTACATTTTCATCGCTTTTAACGTCGGTATGAGGCCTATATCTTGTAGTGTAGATCCACAAAGGTCATCTTTTTTTCCATCCGGTCACATAGACCTCATTTGATATACAAGTCAAGTCCCAACCAACCAATGAATGACAAATGAAACTCTAAAAAGCCTCTCACTCAACCTGGGAGAGTGCTCAAAAAAACATTCCTCAAAGAAATGTAAATAATAATAGGATTGATGTCTAAAAACTTTGGGTTTCAGTCAAGGACCAGTGAAGAAATAGTTCGAATACAAGTTGCTCATCAATCTTGTTCATTCATCAATTTTGAGGTGAAATCTCTACCACATGATTTGCTTGTTGAATGAAACTTTATTGCAAGGGTGAAAGGGAACACTTTTGAGGGGTGTGACCTCATTAGCCCCATAATCCTATTATGTGTTGGGGATCACCTTCTCGATTTTCTTCATAGCATATTTTCATGCATCCCCTTCATATTATCTCACAATATCAGAGGTAGACAACATTGGTGGGGATGGTGTTGTATGAAGTGGATACTTTTAGATGTTGTACCAAATGCTCACACATGGCTTCTCCTCATAATGGGGGCCTTACAACTTAGAGCACCATGGATAATTGGTGGCACCTTACGAGGGTGGGATATTGAGCATATCTAACACCTATGCAGTTGTCTACATATGAGGTCTTACAACATTGTAACAAAACACGGGGTTAATAAATCCTTTCCATTCCCATCAACTTGTGGTATGTGATCATCATTTATTTTAAAAATAAATAAATTGTATAAAGAAAGAGCAAAACAAAATGTGTGAGATATTTCTATCCATGACTCACTAATTTCACCATGAATCAACTTTCGCAAATCTCTTGCATCTAATGCAAACAAAATTTGTGCATTTGATTCGATCAAATTAAAATAAGACATAACTATTTGCATATGGTTTGAATTTGATACTTGCACATGCCTTCTATTCCACAATGTAAAGCATGCAGGTACCACTCAATTAATGTGCCCTTAGTCCCAATGAAACCACAATGTTGTGCTCCACGAGCTCAATGATGGGACATTGGACACCCTCTTATTCATTTAAGATGTTTGATCTATGAAACATGATGGCTATCTCTCACCTAACATCTTGCATGCTTTACAAACATAATAGTTTGATCTCTAAAATATGATAGCTATCTCCAACTAGCATCTCACATGCTTTACGAACACAATGATTTGCTTGTAGTGAGCTTGTTAGGCATTCCATCGAGTGCGATGGTAGCTCATGCTAAACTCCATGATCTAAGTGAGTGCCCTTTGGTTCTCAGCCCTCTATAGCCTCCACATGCAAGAGAGGAGCATGGAGAGAACATGAATAGCTTCACTTCTTTACTCCCTCACTCTCACTCTCTTTCTCCCTCAATCTCTGACTCTCTTTCTCCCTCTCTCAATCTCTCACTCTCTTTGTTAACCCAAGTCGAGATGGCGGAAAAATGGAGGAAAAAGCAAAAGGAAGATGGGAAAAGAGCAAAGACACGCAAGCGGCCTCTAAAGATGAACCGGGGCAAAAAGCGCAACCTTAAAGGAAAAGGCGCCTCAAAAAACTCAGAAAATTCTTGTAAAAGAGCGCCAGGCTCCCTCCTGTGCCAATTGTAAAATATTAGATGGGTGTAGGCTAGAGGCACAAGGCTAAAAGAGGGACACGGAAAAAGGACCTTGCCACAATGGCTAGTCATGTAAAAAAGGGATGGGTTCCCATGGGATTTTAGGGTTTGTATATATAAAGTTCAAAAAGTGAATAAGAGATCATTCTTTGGTGTATGGCAAAAGGAGTCTTCTTCTTCTTCTCTCCTTCTCACCTTCTTGCTTGAGTGTGCTCTTGAGAGAGGGAGTGTGAGAGTGTGAGGGAGTGAGTGTGTGTGTGAGTGAGGGATCAGGAGCGTGAAGCTCTTCACCATCTCCTCTTCTCTTCTTCTCTTCCCTTCTCTCTTCTTGCATGCACGACTATGGAGGATGGAGCTTGGAGGTGAAGGAGGCTTGAGGATGCTTGAGCTAGCATCTAGGATCATGGAGCTACCGATGTGTGGGAGAGAGGAGGCAACTCATATCGGCACTAAGGTAAGCTCACTACACTCGTAGGATCGATGGCGCGTCGGCTAGGTGAGAGATAGCCATTAGAGCTCGCTTGGAACGCTTGAAACAATAAGCGGTCCATGGGTCTTGGCAGTTGAGCGAAAGCTCCCACATTTTGGTTCTATGCCGGGACCAACAAACTCAAGCTTGAGCACTTGCGCGCCTCATATCGAGCATCGAAGTAAGGTATTCATCCCCGAAACGGAGCTTCAAATAGGTGGGAAGTTTGGGCGTTTTTTATCTTCAAAAAAAGTAAGTATTTTGGGTTATTTTGTTTGTTTCATGATTAGGAAACATGGAGAAATCATTTCAATATTTTGCTTCAGATTCTTATTGCATTTAGAGTAGAATAGGATTAGGAAATTGCACCGGAGAAGGGTAGGGTTTACTGTTACAAAACAGGGCAAAAATTTGTGCAAAAATTGCAAAAAGCTAGCTTGCGATGCTTAAGATCGGCAAGTGAGTGATTGGGGGCATCAACACCATACCCGGGAAGGGCTATAAGAGCCAAGAGGCCAAGGAAGCACTCATTTTCAACCATTTTAGTGTGAAAGAGAGAGAGAGAGAGAGAGAGCTACCGCCCGATTCGATTCGATCGCACCAACAACGAGCCCGCCACTCCATCCAGGAATATGAATCCCTTCTCTTAGCCCCTTAGGTAGGATCTGGAGAGTTGTGCCTCATATGACTGAGTGAAGCACAAGAAACGATCGAAATTGAGCTTGCGCTGTTTACGTGCGCCGCGCTCGGCCCGTCCGAATGGCCACTTCTGGGCCGAGTCCCAGAATTGGCCCTCGACCCCTCACCATTTGGCCCATCCAGCCTAAACCCTAATCGGCCCGTTTGAGTCTATCATTCGGACCATGGACAAATTCGGCCCTCTGCCACGTGTCAAATTCAACCCTCGGCTCACTTATCTCGGCTTGTCTGAGCAACCTTGTCTGAATCAACCACTCGGCCCATCCGAGTAACCCCATCCGAGTGACCCCGTCCGAGTCCACCCTGTCCAAGTCCCAAATTCAGCCCTCGGCCCATGCGCCTTGGCCCATCTGAGTAACCCACTCGGACCTTGCAATTTGGACCAATTGGGCCGAGTGTAGATTTTTACCAGATTTTCAAAAATTTGACATGACCCAGCTAGAACTTAGCAACTCAAACTGTCAAAAGCCCGTAGGGTGCTCAGAACTTGATTCTGGCACACGGAATAGGCAAAATCGTAGGGTGCCACTGCTTAGCAGCTAGAAGTGGGCAGTTGTGAGACCCGGAGGCTTAGACGCGAACCGCTAAGTTGTAAGGCCTGATTGGACCAAAAATGAACGATGCAACACCTTAGAGAAACCCTAAACCCTGACAAGAGGGCCAGGAAATTGCCCAACAAGCCTATTCGGCCCAAAACAATGCAAGAGTGCGTAAGACATTTAGGAATTGGTT
Organism: Lygodium microphyllum; assembly: GCF_053477565.2. NCBI lineage: Eukaryota > Viridiplantae > Streptophyta > Polypodiopsida > Schizaeales > Lygodiaceae > Lygodium > Lygodium microphyllum. The sequence goes on from NC_141141.1 coordinate 42,689,635, forward strand.
GCTGCACTCACCCTGAATTTTCGCACTTGAAGTACACTTAAGGAAACTAAAAGCCTGATTGAGCACAAGTGCACAAGGAAAGATACACTGAGTGGCCATAAATTGAGGACTGTATTAAATAACTGAAGAAACTCACCTAGATAAACCACTCAAGGAACCCACCAGTAGGAGAGAACCCAATACATAGACAAACCATCAACGCGCAGAAGTAGGACCAAGCAAGGGATGCCGACGAAGTGGATCTGACGAGTCTATTGAACCTGATCGATAGCTTGGTGGAGCATGACAACTTGACAATGGCAGAAGAAAGTTCAGACCGCAAATCTAACGAGGAATTCGACTTAGAAGCCTTTCCAAATGCTATTCAGCACAGTCGGTCAACAGTTACGACGCTCATGCTCGGTACGAGCACCGTGGTAGGACAACAGACGCTATCATTGCAGATCTAGAAGAGGAGAGAAAGCTGGCCCATAAAGCATTGCAAAGCATGGCTGAGTACAATAGGGATTAGTAGGCTAGGAGCCAAAGGCAAGGCATGGAGTTGCAAGAGGTGCAGCGGGTATTGAACTTGATTGGCAAAAATTGAACGGACCATGAGAGAGCTCTAGAAGGAGACCTAACGCTGAGTGAGCTTCTCATGAAGCGGCTGCTCGATAACATGGCTTGCAGAGCAAAGTGCCACGGCTCTAGCGACATCGCTGCTCACAGGATTAGGAGCAAACCAGGGCTCAAAGAGCCAAGCTAAAATCCCTATTGTTGCCAAGCAACTCGATAAGTACCAACCCCATGATGATCCATACAGCTTTGTTGAGCAATTCGAGCAAGTCTGCGAAGCCAACGACCTCAACAACCTAACTCAACGCTCTCAAACGTTCGGGCTTTGCTTGGGCGACAAGGCTAGGACGTGGTATACGATCTTGGATAACGCAGAGCGAGCCAACTTCGATGGCCTCAAGGATCTCTTCATTAAGAGATTTGCCGAGCCCGAGTACTCCGATAATCTACTAGTGCGCTTGATGAACGTCAAGCAGAAAGAGAAGGAGGACATTTGCGATTACATGATCCATGTACGGAGTCTCTTCAAGAGAATCCCTACTGGAGAGCGGCCGTCTGAAAGAGCAGTATCAACTATATTCATCAGCGGGATTCAGAATGAGGAACTATATAAGGCTTTGGCAGGCAACTCGAGCTTGCAGCGAGACACGCTAGCCAGGGTCTTTGAGGAAGCCATCCGAGTTGACGATCAGCTGAAGGAGCAGAGCTCCAGAAGCACGAACCTAGAAGAGACCAACTTGCGAAGCTCAGAAAGAGCGTCAGCTTCGAGTGAGCGATCAGCCCCATCATCCTAGGATAAGGGAAAAACCACTGAAACGAACCAAGACTTGGCTGACGTTAGGATGGAACTAGCCAAGTTGCAAGACATGTTGAGACGACCAACGCGCCCACACGTCCAATGCGTGTACTGTGGCGGAAACCACTTGTTGGCCGAGTGTCAAGACCCTAGGTCAAGACCTTGCGCTAACTATGGTAGGTTCGGTCATGACGTCGCGCATTGTAGACTGCCAAGGAGACTTCCATACTCACAACTATACGGCCAGCCTTACCTAGTGAGCAGGCCGCAGCCATTTTTCGAAAGGGGAGCCCCATTGGCCCTCCCTGTGTCTAACGACATTAAACTGACCGTTCCTAGGATGGAAATAAATCCTACAGGTAGTCCTAGGCCGTCTAGTCCTTACGTAACCCACCCACCAAGTGATGCTCCTGTCCACTATGTAGAAGAACCAAATGAGGAGGAAGCTTACATATACCCTTACGTTTGGCATGATGACGAGGCAACGCTGTCCTTATGGATTATCGTCCCATACCGGTGATGGCGTTAGGAAGAGGACGAGGTAAAGGCCTAGGAGAGCAGATGCAAGATCCAATCACCTGTTGGACTTGTGGCCACCTAGGTCATGTCTCATCACGCTGCCCTGAAAGGAAACAACAAAACAGAGACAAGGCTGACCAAAGGTGTGCTGAGTATGGAATCACCCATCTCTTCGTTGATTGCCCAAGGTGAAAGCCATCATCTAGCTCAGCCAACGAGCCATTTGTCCCATTGGGGCTGTTCAGTGTCGAGAACCACGACGGGAGGCCACGCCTATCCCATTGCGGGTCATGACCCGTGCCCAAACAAAGCAAGCCGGCATCTCTCTGCCAGGACTAGCAATCTCGATGCAGCCTCGATAGGGAAGAAGAGCCATAGACGGTGGAGGAGGAAGTCGAAAGCTAAAATTGCACTAAAAACAGAGAGTACTACAACTCTGCCCACTGGAAAGAAGGTCTCTGACGCAGGCATAGACGTTAGCCCCTAAGACGACCGAAAAGGGAAGCGCTAAGGTAGGGGAATACCCGCACCCGAAGCAACAATTAGAGGCCATAGAAAATGTGAAAGAATGGGTGAAGGAAGCCCAAGAACATCTAAAAGACACTGAGCCCATCATAGAGGATGGGATTGATGATCTCTCCCACATAAGTACGCCAACCTCGCCCCCACAACCAAAGTCAAGAGAAGCAACTGCACCACAAGCAGTGCCGCTAAGGCCAAGCCTCGGCGCTGCTACAGGGCCGCGATTCAGTCATGACCACTGGCCAGGACAATCCAAGTTAGGAGAGAGACGAGCACCCAACAATCTCCTAACCACATTGGTGGCTACCCTTGTAACACTTACCTTGGGAGATCTGCTTAGGCAGTACCCCACCCTATGGCAAGATCTTAAGTAGTGGGTTGAAGGTTCACAAGAGCAGGTCACGACGGACCCTCATGACCATGAGGCAGAAACGCAAATATCGAGTTTGACGCACTCTATGCCTAAATCCTTGCACGTCAATGCCTTCTGAGAAGGTTCCGAGATGCATGCAGTCTTACCGGTCTTAGCCCTAGGTGATACAACGAGGAAGGGAATCGTAGACATGGGGGCTGGGGTTAGTGTGCTTAGCCATGCAGTGCTTCAGACTTGGGGAAACCCACTTGTTGAGATTGCTAGGTTTAATGTCACACTAGCAAACGGTATGAGAGTCAAGCCATTCGAGGTGCTTAAGAATTGGCCAATGAAGATCGCAGGTGTCCAATTCTCCGTTGACTTTATAGTCATGAAGGGAGTGGACTACGACATCCTATTAGGCCGCCCCTGGATGCGCAACGCTAGAGTCATCGAAGATTGGGGTAGCGGCTTAATCTTCCTTGGCAATAGGACGGACGCCGTGAGATTAGAGATGGACACTTGGAAGACCTCACCAGTCGACTTAGATGCCATCTCTGCTATGCTCAAGGGTAACGCTTAGGTCAAGAAGTCCTATGGGGCCTTGACCAAGTATATCCCATGCCCAGAGGACGAGCGGGATTGGATGCATGTCCTTGCTACAATCAACCTGTCATTCCTTGATCACGAGGCATATGAGCAAGCCATCAAAACAATCGGCAAGGCTAACGACACACCCTCCATACCAGTCTGCATGATGGCATGAAGCCTTCATGGGAAACTGAAGCCCATCAACTCCCACGTCCCAGCCAACAAAAGGGAACTCCAGGAGGTACTGGAATATCTATCAAACAAGCTAGCTGGCAATCCAGCTGCAAATCTTAAACCACTCCAGGATCTCTTAGATGAATCCAAGTGGCAATGGACCAGAGTGCATGACTTAAACCTCATGTATAACTGGGCCCTGGTTCCTGACCAACGACCAGAGATAGACCAAGTCCTAGGAGACAACGAGTAGTTTGATGAAGGGAATTCTAACGACGAATACGAAGACTGCCAATCCTTCGGTGATGAAAGTGAGGGTGAGGTAGATAACGTGGAATACGACACTGAAGGACAAGAAATAGAGCAAATACAAGCAGACTCCAAGACCCTATGATGAAGAAGAATGGAAAAATCCGAGTGTGCGTCAATTACAAGAAGGTAAACGCTGCCACCAAGAGGGACAACTATCCGTTGCCGTACATCGAGCACATGCTTGAGAGAGTGACAGGCAAGGAAGCCTACAGTTTTCTAGATGGCTTCTCAGGGTACAACCAGGTGCAAGTGCATCCCGTAGACATGCATAAGACTACCTTCTCCACTGAGTGGGGCGTCTTTGCTTACATAGTCATGCCCTTCGGGTTGAGTAATGCCCTTGCCACTTTCCAATGCCTCATGTGCACCATCTTTAAGGACATGCTTCGCAAGGAGTTAGAAGTCTTTCTCGACGACCTCTATGTCCACTCGACCTGGATCGAACACTTAGATAAACTCCGAGCAGTCTTCAAGCGGTGTCGTTTATATCGTCTCTCCTTGAACCCCTTAAAGTGCCAGTTTTGGGTGAAGCATGGATGCATCTTAGGGCATGTGGTGTCGAAGAATGGCATTGCCACTAACTTCTCAAAGGTCAAGGTCATTGTTGACCTTCCACCCCCGAGCAACTACAAGGGAGTTCAATGCTTCCTAGGCCGTACTGGGTACTATCGGCGGTTTATACTCAATTATGCGTTGATAGCCAGACCATTGTACAAGCTGCTCATTGTCTTCGAATGGATTGAAGCATGCCAATGGGCATATGAAGAGTTGAAGAAGGCTCTAACCACAACACCAATCCTACTTGCCCCAGATTGGACCATCACCTTCCACGTACATATCGATGCTTCTAAGTTTGCCGTGGGGGCAGTGTTGTGCCAGCCTGGAGAACACAATTTAGACTATCCAGTGAGCTTTGCTAGTAGACAACTCACTGAGATGGAAATGAATTACTCGACGACGGAAAGAGAGGGATTAGCCATGGTATTCGCAGTGAAGAAATTCCGGCATTACCTTTTGGCCACTCCCTTCACCTTCTTTGTGGACCATCAAGCCTTGCTCTATCTAATAAACAAACCTTGTGATGGCTCCTTCTACTTTTAGAGTTTGACTTCTCCGTAGTGGTACGGAAGGGAAAACAGCATTACATGGTTGATCACATGTCGTGCATTCCCACCGGAGAAGCTGCTGGACAAGGTGTTATTGATGAACTGCCCGACGCCCATCTATTTAACCTTTCCAACGAGAGAGATCTATTTAAGGCTGATCTAACTCTGTATTGGGCAAATGACATAGTCCAAGTACTTGAGCACGGACTGCCTGACCGACCAATAGAAAAAGCCCGGCTTAGGCGATTAATCCTTAAGATCTAGCCCTATCAACTGATTGTAGGCCAATTCTATAGGCTGGGGCAAGACGGATTGTTGCACAGATGCATGTGCAAATATGAGATGCACGATGTGCTCTCAGAAGCGCACGGCGGCATTGCCAGAGGGCACTTTAGCAGAGACACGACAGCAGGAAAAGCGTTGCAGTCTCAACTGTGGTGGCCCACGCTTTTCCATGACGCAGCACGATTCGTCAAGCACTGTGATGAGTGCCAGCGGACGAAGGTCCCAATTCGCAAAGATCAAATGGAATTAACCCCGGTTATTGCTCAACCCTTCAAAAAATGGGGAATTGATTTCATTGGGCCCATCAGTCCTACGGCACAGTATTCACATGCTAAGTACATCATTGTGGCCACGGATTACCTCACTAAATGGGCAAAAGCGCGAGCGACACAAAAAAATGACACTAGAATGACATCTAAGTTCTTATGGGAGCAAGTGATTTCATGATTCGGCTGCCCCATCGAACTGGTCAGTGACCAAGGCACACACTTCATCAATGAAGTGATCGTGCATCTCCTGTCCACCTTCCTCATCATCCATCACAAATCCTCGCCATACTACCCTCATGTAAACGGCCAGGCCGAATCAACGAATAAGATTCTTGTCAATGTCCTAACCAAGGTTGTCTCTGCTTCACGCAGCAACTGGGACAACAAGTTGATGGTAGCTCTGTGGGCTTACCGAACCGCTTATAAAACGGCTGTGGTCAAACCCCCTTTAGACTGACATATGGAATAGAAGCGATTCTACCATTAGAGTTCTTCGTTCCTAGCCTGAGAATACCGCTTCAAGAGCGATGGGAAGGGAAGGAGGCATGGGCGCAATGACTAATTGAGCTCGAACGCCTCTCTAAGACTCGTCTTCTCGCCACCCATGCACTGATCTGTGAAAAAGCTCGACGCAAGAGCTGGTTTGACTAGCACGTCAAGCAGCGGGAGTTCAAATAGGGTGACTTAGTGCTCCTCTACTCGGTTAAGGGGCATAAGCAAAAGATGAAATTTAGAGGTCTTGGACTCTTCAAAGTTCGTGCAATCAGCCAAATAGGCAATGTCGAACTTGAGACCCTAAACCGTGAAGGAATAGGCTTTTTCAATGGCAGTCGTGTTAAGAAGTACTACCCTTCTACGCATCCTTTGCACGAGCCATCGATGTTAGAGCCGCCTGTCAAAGTACGAGTAGCCACAATCACTGAAATCAACGACGAGGACGAGGAAGCCGTGGAACCCGCATACCTCCGTATCACGGTCACGGCAAAACAAACATGTGCTTTCACCGCCTTGATCGACGAGGGAGTAGACTTCAACGTCTTGACCTACGATCATTGGACTCAACTTGGCCAACCACAACTTCAACCCACCACTACAAAATTAAGCCCATATGGGGCCCATTCCTATGCACTACTCGGCAAGTGCAGAGCAGTCGTTTCTATCGAGTCTGAGACTATTCCAATGATTTTTTACGTGTTGCCAAATGCTAAAAATGCAGACACAGAGTCACTACTTGTAATATCTCCGCACAATAAAAGTTAGTTGGTTGGTTCGTAAGTTAGTTAGTCAATTAATAAGTTAGTAAGATTACTAACTAAAGACTAACTAAGGTAAAAACTAACTAACATTAATTATTGATAATTTTTATTTAATTTAAAATATTTTATTTAGAAAAATCAAGAGTTGTAAATTCGATATTTTTCTCGAATTGGCAAAGACCGTAGCTACCCTTCACGTAAATTACAAGGTGAACGAGACTTATGAGTTATATTAATCACTAAGTTCATGTGTATAGTTTAGAAGGTCCAAAAACATTAGAATTTGGACAAAACTAGTATATTTTAGATATTTTAGATATTATCCTAAAAGAAAAAGATATGGAGATTTTTGAACTGGATGTCATTTAAAAGAAAAGACAAGTGATATTTTAGTTAGTTTGAAGATTTTATAAAAAGAAAAATAAAGAGAAGTGACTGGCGAAATCGCGCGCGGCCGCGATCGCAGTTTACAGGTAGTAGACAGCACTTCGAACAGAGAAAAGAAGAAAGAGTGAACCGAGAGCTTTCTAACCAAGTGTCTTTGGTTTTACCCCCCTTTCGGAGCCAATGGAACCATCAGATTTATGATCTGAGCATCAGATCACTGATCTTTCCAAGATCCCCCTCCACAAAGAGCTCCACTTCTCAACCACAAGCCCTCTTCTCTAATTCACTATAAATACAGGGCATGGGAGAGGCATAGAAGCATAAGGAGACCCCGAGAGGCTGCAAGAGAGAGGTAGAGAGGAGGATACTCCTCCAAGAGATTGTGAGGAAGAGCTTGAAAGAGAGCTTGAGAGAGAGAGAGAAGAGTCACCTCGAGAGGCTGCAAGGAAGAGAATTAGCTCAATTCCTTCTATCTCGATCCTCGACTTAACCATATTCTCTTACGCTCTCCCGTCTTGAATCTATTCTGCCTTCTTAATCTCTTGAGTCTACCTACGGACGATGGCCTCCAAGCAAGGAATGTCGCGTGCGGATGACAATCCCGCAACCAACAACAAGGCTTCGGGCAAAGGCATCACTATCAATCCAACTGCGGTTCCGGTCGTAAGTAATGTATTTTCAAATTGATTGATGCTTGCTTTGATTCTCGTATGAGATACGTTAGGCCCCATACTATTGCACGAGTATAGGTAATGGGAAAGGATAAATTTCATCTCACCTATTCGGAAGATGGAGTTTGCGAAGTGCATATAACAAGGATAGATAATTGCATCCAGTTACATATGACGTATTTGCTAGTAGAGCAATTACAAGGAAGAATCAGTCAAGCGTTATGAATGGCATAGTCGTCAAAAGAACGACATTAAAAGATTGGGCATGCAAGCACTAGATTAAAGTATAGTCAAGGGTTATAACTAGCATGATTGTTAAGAGAATATGACATTAAGAATCATGAATAGAGAAGTACTAGTTTAAAGTTTAGATACTTCAAAAGTACTTAGCCTAACAGGCCAAATACTAAGAAAAACTAGATTCTAGGTCAATGCGAGGCCTATTGGAGTCTAATTACTTGAGATCATCTCGCACTTATCTTATCAAGTATTTATACGTTATGCCTATAACATGTTTGATATATGAGGATAAATTTCTAGTTACCTCATGACTTGACTAAGAGCTAGTACAAGAAATTGATCATAAGGGTTAAAAACTAGGATATCTTGAGATCCGTTGGATAAGGATGACTTTT